>NW_027397086.1:19031789-19303273 GCF_003265705.2 Callorhinus ursinus | reverse complement strand
GTTTTTTTTAAAGATTTTATTTATTTATTTGACAGAGAGAGAGAGAGAGAGAGAGAGAGAGAGAGAGAGAGAGAACAAGGAGGGGGAGGGGCAGAGGGAGAGGGAGAAGTAGGTTCCCTGCTGAGCCGGAAGCCTGATGCAGGGCTGGATCCCAGGACCCTGAGATCATGACCCGAGCCGAAGGCAGACACTTAAGGACTGGCCACCCAGGCACCCCATTTTTTTTTTTTTTAAGATTTTATTTATTCCACAGAGAGAGACATTGAGAGGGAACAAAAGCAGGGGGAGTGGGAAAGGGAGAAGCAGGTTTCCCGCTGAGCAGGGAGCCCGATTCGGGGCTCGATCCCAGGACCCTGATACCATGACCTGAACTGAAGGCAGACGCCCAACGACTGAGCCACCCAGGCGCCCCATCTTTTTTTTTTTAAGATTTTATTTATTTGAGAGAGAGTGTGTGAGCGAGCACGAGTTGGAGGAGGGGCAGAGGGAGAAGCAGACTCACTACAGAGCAGGGGGCCTGACCCGGGGCTCAATCCCAGGACCCTGGGATCATGACTTGAGTGGAAAGAAGCCACTTAACTGACTGAGCGACCCAGGCGCCCCTCAAATATATTTTTCATTTTCTAGCTTTATATGGTGATAATTCATTACTTGTTTTTGTCAAGATCTAGCTATTATTTGGAACATTTGTATTTTATAAGATTTCACAAACACTGAGATGACTAATCTCAAATAGTCCTGTGTAGTTTGTTAGGGAGCAGTTTTTGTTTTTTATTTATTTTTTAAAAAGATTTTACTTATTTATTTATTTGACACAGAGAGAGAGGGAGGGAGAGAGAGAGTGAGAGAGCACAAGCAGGGGGAGCAGCAGAGGGAGAGGGAGAAGCAGGCTCCCCGCTGAGCAGAGATTTTTTTCCCCCCCTCCCCCCGACAAAGCAGTTTTTAAATGAGTTAATTTATAGGGGAGAGATAGAGATGGGGCCAAAGAAAGCTAACTCTCGCACTGACATTTTATTTACTTATTTAATTTTAATTCTAGTAGAGCTAACATACAGTATTATATCAGTTTCAGGTGTGTAATACAGTGATTCAATTCTCTACATTACTCATCAAGCGCTCCTCAAGGTAAGTATACTTTTAATCCCCTTTACCTATTTCACTCATCCCCCCATTTTAATATCAAAGATTTCTTTTTCATTTAAGAAGGTGTTAAGATTTGGGATTTCCATCAGCTATTCATCTAAGTGTTTGACTCTCAGGAACTTTTTGGAAAAAAAATATTGTCGCCACCTGCTGGCAGTCCTGTACTACTGGGACTGTCCTCTATCCAGCTGAAATGAAACTTCAACTTCTATGATAGAATAGAAACTGCCATCTCATTTGTGTTTCAGTCATAATAACAGCAAAGTTGGTTGAATTAATTAAGTTTTTTCCCCCTGGCTAGGCCAGGCTTTATACTAGGCATTTTATTTCTCACAGTATCCGTAAGTATGAACCTTTAATGAAATTGTTTTTATGTAGGACACTCGAAGCACAGAGAGGTGATAGAATTTTCCCAAAGCCACACAGTGAAGGACAGAGCTGAGCTACAAATCCAGAAAGTGGCAACTCTCTGCTGGTGCTGCTTCCAACTGTGTGAGAAACACCTCTGGTCAATCTGGAGCGTGAAAGCACTATTATTCATGGTGAAAATATTTATTAAAGGAGCATGGGGGGTGGCGGGGAAGCAATGAAATAAATGTAAGTCAGATGTCCTGGGATTCACTTACCCCTCACTTCCTTATCACCTCCCTGAGATGCTAAGCAGACACCACCCCAGGGGGAGCCTCCCCTTTCTCTGTACCTCACAGGGCTTTTGTGAGGAGTCAATGAGACAGTAAGTGTGAAAGCCCTTTGTAATCGGCTTCCCTGTTTTTCAAATTTTACCTCTGAATGAACTGAGATCATTAAAATAGAAAGACCTGAGCTTTATTATCTTTTCCCCCTGCAGACATGTCACCTTTAGGTTGTGACTCAAAGTCTTGCCTTCAGGTTTGTAGAAGATAAATACATGAATGCCTATTTAACCAACCGAGTCACCCAGGCGCGCCCACAAATGCCTATTTAAATGTGCATTTTGCATCTTTCAGTGAAGTAGAAAGCTATTTTCCACTGCATTGCCCAATGTCCATTGTTCGAGGCTTAATTTGAGAAATTACTCTAATTCCAGAAAAACACTGTTGCCACAGGAGAAAACAAGAGCATAAAGCTCTCTCTGGCCTTGGTGGCCAGGAAACGTAATTTAGCGTTTGATGGAGCCCATCTCCATGGGGGGGGCGTCCACTCCCTCGAGGCTCCCAAAGCTTCTTTCCCTCACACGGTCACTCACCCTTCTTTGCAGGTGTAAGTGACAGTGTTCCCAAAAGTGAAGTTCCTCCCGGTGATGACAGCATCTTTGATGGCCGGTGGCTCTTCACAGACCACAAGATGGCAGGTAGGTGGCGCTCTGTCCCAGCTGCCTGAGGCGGAGCATTCAAGGACAGAAGGGCCCTGTAAGCTGGGAAAGAATGGCCATTATTCACTACTCTGGAGACGATTGTGAGCCGGCTCCAGAGCGCTTCTGTCAGTGAATGGGCTAAAACAACATCACAACGGCTGCAAAATAAAATGTGCTCCCTGGTGCTGGAGTAGGGCACTCAGACCTTGCAAATAGATTACCTGGATGAGAAGGGGTTAATAGGCTGGTTGGGATCCAGCTAAAATGGAGACAGACACCCAGGAAGTCATGGTAACTGAGGTCCAAGGGCACAGTCCTTGTCCTGAGCCTGGGCAGGTGCACTGTGTTGCTCGTGACTCTGACCTCAGGTCTTCCTTTGATTTCGCAAACCTCGCATCCCAATGGCATGGCTTAGCCACCTTTGTTTGCCTACCTGAATCTGCCTGTCTGTATCACTCAACTCTATTCACTGGATCTGTTTCTCTTCAGATCCTGCTGACCAAGTTTCTGACTGCAGCCTCTCCCTTCCGTCCCTTCTGTTGGAACACACACACACATACACCCCCACGCACAGCACTGATCAAATCAACCTCTTACAGTATTAAGAACCTGAGCCCTTACCCTGACATGCTTTTGTAACATCCCATACAATTTTCAGTATAAGCGTGGTAAGTTACGTACCAAAAAAAAAAAAAAAATCCAGATATTGGGTTATGCTTCCCAAACACTTTTTGCTTTCATGTTTAATGACAATGTTTACAGTGACTCAACTAGAGCCCTCAGAGTCAAAGTTAGGTGGAATATTTCCCTAGGCATTCCCAGCACTATAAGCTAGTCTTCATGAAGCAGCAAATTTGCGCATATCTTTTACATTTAGAAACTTGTATCTAAAGTCAGCTAGTTATATACAAATGAAACCTACTGAGTAAATAATGAGTAACAGGGTATTTTAGGAAGTTGGCTGGTGTCTATGGACTTTACCTGTATCCACTCTCACATGAATATGATGCAGTAGAAAGGTAGGTAAGCCCACTCAAAATATATTTCCCATTATTTATGCTTTCAGGGCTAGAACACTTGACCAGTTCACACATAGGAAGAGAATGACTCCAAGAACCACTAGCAAGACAGGATGATTCCTTATCACCATTCAGTGTATATCCTTTATTACACCTAAAGAGGATAAAGGGAGATTACTGAATAAAATGTCCTTTATTTTGCATAATTTTATCAGTGCCAAAACCTTTAAAAATATTGAGAATTTACACTTTACAATTTATTGGAAGAGTTCTTTTTTTTTTCCTACTGAAATAATGCTTTGAAATTATTGTTTTCCAAGACTGAATACTGTACATCTCCCCCATAGGGACCTTGCTGAGTGATAAGTAGAAAAATTAAGAGTTTGGCTTGCCCCCAGTTTATGTCATGGATTAGTAGCTGCAAACAGAAAATTCCTAGTTTGAGAATGGTCTAGGTTAGTATGAGTACCTGAGCCAAACCTCCAGCTTATAATCAAGAACACTCCTTAGCTTGCAGGGCCTTCCTCCATGGCACCCGTTCTCAGAGCACCTCAGCGATGATGGTGACAATAATAAGTTACTTGTCAAGGGATTTAAGGATTCTAGACAGGACTGCCACCATTAGGTTATGGAACTTGATTCCTTCGTACTACACGTAGTTCAATTAATTAAAAAAAAATATCCTTTGGGATTCTTCTCCTCCCTTTCAGTTTTAGATCACAGCCAGCATGTCATCAACAACTTCTACAATGTAGTTTTAATCTTACACACTTACCTGTATGTTATTTTACTGCCATAGGTAAATGCTGATCCATCAATGCCACCATTTTCTGGAATAGCAGGTGCACCACAGTACACAGCTAGAAGGTGGAAAAAACAAAGGAAGTATTGCTTTTGCTGGCGTGTAAAGAAATCTCTAAAAGCTCAAGGGCAGCTCCAAGTTATCTTGTCATGTTTAAAGATGAGCCCAATAGTTGGGTTTTAAATACAAAGAATATTGATACAGCCTAACACACGACACATCTATCCCTTAAATTTCTAGTATTGCCAAACACCATGAATCTGGGGGAATTTATGAAACATACCTTTGCAATATGGTAACAGATGACTCCATTCTCCAGACTCCAAACATGTGATTGTGGTTACTCCCAACAGCTGGTATCCTTCCTCACACGAGAAAGTGACTTGGGCGCCCAGTGTATAAACCTCACCAGAAGAGTGGCCATTTTCTGGATTTCTCGGAGCCTTACATTTTATAGGTTCTTGAAAGAGAGAAAAAGTTTTTGTGGGACAATGAGTGGTGTTCACACAACCATGCAGGGTCTCACAGCAAAAGAATTTCACTACAGTTAAAGTACCAGTTAAATCTTGGGGGGAAAAAAGCTCTCGAAGTGAGACATGGGAAGGCCTGGGATACAGGACATCAGACCAGAACACACATTTAACAGGCATTTAAACTACAGTATTTTGAAACACAGTGACTAACAAAAATATACAAAATTTACCTGGCTGAAAGGGAGCTGTTTATTGGGAAGTAGTGGTGGTACCAGGGCATTTATTAGGAGAACTTTAGCCGCTCCTACCTCCCTCAACTTCATGCCTACTTTTTAAAAGCAATTGGCTTTCTATCAAATTGATGTAAAGGCTGTACCTTAGGCAGATTTGAGAAAAATTCCCAGCCTCCCTTTCCAAACAGACTATGGATCAGAAATCCCTCCTATGTGCAAATTTGGGGTTGGTCACCACTTCTAGGAAGAGAAATAAGTTAAAGGGATATTTAGGACTAGACTTGGATATGAGTAAATGTAATACTTGAATCATCAAAAAGGGAAGATATGTTGATTCAATCTTTCTGAAGGTCATTCTGGCCATATAAATCAAGGACTTTATTTGTATTTTTAAAATTATTTATTTATTTTTTTTGAGGGGGTGGGGAGGGGCAGAGGGAGAGAGAGAATCTTAAGCCGGTTCCACACCCAGCGCGGAGCCTGATGCTGGGCTCAGTCTCACGACCCTGAGATCATGACCTGAGCCAAAATCAAGAGCCAGACGCTTAACGTACTGAGCCACCCAGGCACCCCAGAAGTCAAGGACTTTATTTTTTTTTTAAAAAGATTTATTCATTTATTTTAGAGAGAGAGAGCGTGCACGAGTTGGGGGAGGTGCAGAAGGAGATAGAGAGAGAGAGAGAATCTCCAGCACACTCCGTGCTGAGTGTGGAGTCTGATGTGGGGCTCGATACTGCAACCCTAAGATCATGACTTGAGCCGAAATCAAGAGTTGGATGCTTAATTGACTGTGTCACCCAGGTGCCCCATAAGTCAAGGACTGTAAATGAACCCTCTCAAAAAGTAAATGCCATCATAAGACTTGATTTTGAGAATTCCTCTTAACTTTCTATTTTTTGGGAGTTGGGCCTGTATTATCAAAGTTATCACAAAATCTAGAGATGTGATAAGGGAAGAGGTCAGTTTTTTTCAATAACATAATTCTGTGTGGCTGAGGCAGAGGAAACATACTGATGGTGAAGTATCTATCTTCTTTGTTCTGACTGAGGCCATAGAGGCCAGTGATTATATTTCTAAATCCCCTCTGTTATTCTTGTACTATACCGATGTTGCTCCAACATTCTGGTGATATAGCTGGCTCTCAGTTTTATTTTTCAGAGATTGGGAAGTTGGGAGAGGCACAATGCTAATTTAAAGCTCCTTTAGTTGTTGCTTATATGTCTTTTTAAAAGATGGTTTTTATCTTCTCCACCTGTCCTTGGAACTTGAAAATATTGTATTTTTAAATAACATACATTTGAAATATATAAATAAAAAAATTAATAACTTCCCAATTATACATGTACTAGTTACCTGCACAGTTTTTACCATCTCCTGTGTGGGGTGGGATACATGAGCAAATGTAGGATCCATTTGTATTCAGGCAGGAGGCATACTCACTACAATCTGACCCAACTGCGCATTCATCAACGTCTAAAATGAAGATAGCTTACAGGTAGTGAAGTTGATTGATTTTTCTTATGTATCAAATACTTGTTTTTACTTTTAAATCATTACATATCACTTAATGTATAACACTATAGATATTTTTATATAGTGAAAATATACTGTAGTAAATATAGCAGTCATGATCACATTGCAGATACACAATAAAAGCTATTATTCCCCCACTTGGTAGGTGGTAAGTAGAAGAACAGAGATAGATGAAAATAGTCTTAATACTGAGCCTGGTAACAATTCCAAATATTTCTGGCACCTCTAGGGACAGCTGCTTTGTCACTGTGGCTTGCCCAGAGCTTACTGGGATGAGATGAAGTTAACAAAGGAATGTCACAAGAAAGCCTCAGGAATTTGGGAAGATTGTCTCCCAGGGAGCTAGCATAAACCCAGGGGGTATTGCCAAGATTGATCTCACCAAGGCATGATGGTGCAATGCCATTCCAGCTCCCATTATCTGTACAGAACATCCTTGAATCGCCCAACAGGTAGTAGCCATTGTTGCATTGATAGGTCACCGTGCTGCCAGCATGGAAGTCCTCAGCTGAGTAAAAGCCGTTCTCCAGAGGGGGTGGCACCCCACAGCTAATGCCTGTAATGTGGCCAGGAAGAGCACAACCACATGAGGAGCGAAATGCTCAAAGCACATTTTGCTTATATTAAGCTAGCAGTTCAGTTAAGCGGGACTTTCTATTGCGCATAAACACAGATCCAGAGCCCTCGAGGGGTGGCAGTGGGCTGCAGCCATACCTGTGCCCTCGGCACCCAGCAGACGGTCTGGCTCAGAGCAGGCATGCAAGTCATTAATTAAAAAAAATATTTATGAAGGTCCTGCTAGACACTGTTGTAGGTGCTGAAGTTACAGTAATAAACCAAAGAGAGAAACTCCTGCCCTGTGGAGCCTGCTATGTAGTGGGAGTAGAGAAACAAGCCACAGAGAAATACGTATGTTGGTGAGAATGGATGCCACGGAGAAACTTTGCTGATCGCCCTAACTAATAAAGCAGTCTGCTTCCACCCAACCCCTCACTTTGGATTTCCCTACTTTGCTTTCTTTTTCTCCAAAGCTCTTACTTCTGGCCCTTGTTCTCATTTACTATAAATAAACAATATTTACTTGTCATTTCCTGTCTCTCCTATTCCGGTGTAAACTCCATAAAAGAGACTTTCTTCCAACTGTTGCATCACTAGAACATAGATTGCTGTCTAGCACATAGTAGGTGGTTTAAAATCGCTGAATAAATAAATGACTTGATGCATCCAACTCAAGAGATCTTTTCCTGTTTCCTACCCAGCCATAACCCATCTCTCTTGGGGCTCCAGCTCCCAGTTCTGTCTTCCCTTCTCATCTGCTTCCCTGTTGCACCTGGGGTGCAACCACAGGGCTAGTCTCTTCATCACCCATCTCCCTCATAGAGAGGGAACTATTCAGTGAATAGTTACTGTGTTTACTACTGTGGTGTATTTAGCTTTTATCTAGCATTCCTGAAAAATGTCCCTATGCTCCAACATCTGTCAGGAGCTACTGAAATGCCTTCCACAGCGGCAGCTCACGTTCACAGTGGGGGAGTGGCTGTGTCCATTGTCCTTGATTCAGACAGTACTGCACAGGGTTCCCAACCATCTGGAAGCCTGGATCACAGAACACACTGATTTTGGAGCCTGGCTTTAAGTCGGCTGACGTAGTTCGCAGATGAGGTACCAATCCTTCTAAAGGTGGGCAATCTGCGGGAAAAGAACACAGGCACAGAGCTTGTCAGCACCCTCGTGGCAACATCGCCAGGTCAAGAGTCTCAAATCACGCCTTGCACCAGCATCTGAAAGCCTTTCTACTGTTAC
The DNA here is from genome assembly GCF_003265705.2 of Callorhinus ursinus. Lineage (NCBI taxonomy): Eukaryota > Metazoa > Chordata > Mammalia > Carnivora > Otariidae > Callorhinus > Callorhinus ursinus. The sequence continues at coordinate 19,294,934 of NW_027397086.1, read as the reverse complement.
CAAAACAAGGTGACATGTGACCAGATCCCTGGCAAGCAAAATGACCAGAAAAAGACTGCTTGAGTCCACCACTTTTCCTCTTGCTGCAGAGGTCAGCTGAATATTTTAAGGAAAAAGTGGTATTTTAAGAATATTAATGAAATGTACTTATGAGTTATCAAAACCCATGAATTCTAGGACATCTTTAGAAACTTCTTCAAATACATTGAATTTTATGATCATTCAGAGTTTGATTATTCCGTGTGCAGACTGTCATGTCCATTGCTTTTTCCCCTGTACTAACTGCCCCTAGACGGCTGCTAGGAAGTACCCTGTTGTGAGTACCCCATCTCACATAGGAGGATAGGGCTTTGGTGACATTTGAAATATTAACCATATCCTTCCTCTCATCCTATTTTCCTAATCTTGTTTTACCATTGTCTAAGTTTTCTCCACAATGAATTTTGTACTCTCCAATACAGCATGTATTTAAGTATTAAAAAAATAAATCCTTTGGATAAAGGTAGAGTAAAGGTGAATTGCTAGCTAAACAACAGACTGACAGGCACACACTACTTGACCAACAGTGAATTCTGAACTGTCTCCTTTTGCAGGAAGATCTTGGGAGTAGTCAAGAGATGGCAGTTTACAGAAGAAGAACATTCTAACCAGAACAGAATATGCTCTTGTAATTGATCTTCACTCTTCCCACAATTCCAGACAGGAAATCAGGCCAGGCTAACACATTTCCTTTTTTGAGTTCCTCTGGGCATGAGGTAGCCAGTGATTTCACCTGGAAGTTTAAACACACGTCTTTAGATAAACCTTATTTGTTTCAATATGACAGAGTTATTATACCCTCATTGAGTCCTCTTGAAAACATTCACAGATCTGGGGGGGAGGGTGGTGAAGGGAAGGAGGCTTTTGTACAGTATGATTTCAGGGGTAACAGAGAAGTCTCTTCCCTCCCTCTCTCTCCTCCATCCCCACCCTCCCCTCTCCCAAATATGCCAGTTGCCAGATAGTCTGAAATTCTGACTGAGAATTTCTTGTCTAAAGCTCTGCAGTTTATTGAGGTGTTAAAGAGGTTCCCCACATCTCATTCTCCTGTCTGCTGCCTCTGATCTAGAGGTGGGTCAACTGAGGCCTGCACAAGTTCTGCCACTATAATAATAAGGGTAGACTTCTAGAAGCCCTCGCTATGTGGCAAACAAGACCACGACTACACCTGCCGTGTCGTGTGGGATCGTGCCGAAATTCTACTATGCTATCTGTTCATCTTTCACAGATAAGAAACCGAAGCTTCGAGAGATGGAGTGACATGTTCAAAATCAGCACTACAAGGCTGTGGTCCGAACAGGGATTTGAACTCAGGCTGTCGGACTCCAGACTGGCTTTAACCACTGGCTCCTGTTACTCTCTAAGCATTGCCTTATGGCCGGCCCTCAATTTCTGCATCTTTAGTCAGAGGGATGTGAACCAGTATTCGCTCTGATTCTCTCCAGCTTGGAAATTACAAGGTCTCCTAAAATAATCATGTCTAATGAAATTTAAAAACATCACCAGGAAATTGAAAAGGGGATTAATTGAAAGTGACTGCAGATAACCTCTGCCTAGCTTCGTCCACGACCATAGCATCAAATGGTATCGGTGGTCAAGTCTGAAAACCCAGAGGCTGCAGTAAGATATGGCATCATTAGTCTGTTCACATTTTCACTAGGTTTGTACCTTTGTATCTCATTACTGTCATACACTGAAAATGGAATTGACCTGCTGTGGAGACAGGACATAGTCCCAGAGGTTCAGCTGGCTTATGGAACCCACAAAAGACTCAGCTGGGTTGAATCCCTCGCCTTTTTGGTCTTGTTCTTGCCCAACAACTAAGGCACCACCACCTAAAGAGAGGAGAGAGAAATAAGGAGGAAATTGACTTCATGTCTGTTATTCCAAACATGCTAACTTAATGAAAGCACTGACAATATAAAGGTATCAGGGAAAATTGTTGAAAAACCAAATTACCTACATTTACTGTATGTTTTACCTACAAGGACAAATTCAATATTTTATCTAGAGCAACTTAAAAAATAGTCAGAGAGGGTTTAGAATATTATACCAGATTTACAAACATTTAACTATAAAAACTACACATATACATACGTGCATGCGTACTTTATGTCAACAAAACAGGTAAGTTCTATTTTGCCTCCTTTATTCCAGGAAGTTACCCTCCATGACAGACTACTAGTAGCTGCTCTTTGTTTTCTTCTTTGTAACCCTGAAATGCTTAAATTTCTATCACCAATTCCAAGGTGACCTCTAAATTTGCCAGTGGCTACCTCATTGCCAAATTCAGCAGAAACTCATATTCACCTCTCGTGATTTCTCTTTATCGTTGGTTCCTACTGGGCTATTTCATTCTATTAAACTGTCCTTCCTGCATGTACTGGCTGGTCTGTGTTTGCCCCTCCAGAGATACCTGCCACTCTTCTCAACTCTGCTTTGTGCCCTCAAAGGCTGACACCACCTGGTTGCCTTGTTCCTCTGGCTTCTGTTTATACCCGGCTAATGGAAGGGCCAACCCAAGATAAGGAAGTGGGATGAAAGAGAAGCTTAATTTCCTGGATACCTTCCTCCCAGCAAGGTTTAGGTTTGCCTACATTCTGGCAACAACTCCCACCCCTTGTCATTTGGGGCCCATCTCTTGTGCCATTCTATTGTTGCTAGTCATGGGCGTGTTTTACTTTCATACTTTGGTTCTCTTAATCTTGCCCACACCTTTGCAAATTGTCCCTTCCTTAAACTCTCTTTAGTTCTCCTCCTTGGGGATGCCACCCGTTCCCTGCCGGGGGCTGGGCTGACTCCACTTTCTTTTCGTGAAGTCATCCTGTCCCGGCCTTCTTGAACCTTTGTGCTCATTTTGCCTCTCTTCTCTGCCTACCTCTTAAGATGCTGAGGCACCTGAGGCTTCCACCCCCGCCTCCTCTCTTCTTCCTGCAACAATCTCCCCATCTGATCTCACGCCTGCCAATTGATATATATAGAACCCCTTTTCATGATTTCCCAAAACTACATCCTTTCTTATTAATCATTAAAAATTAATACATGTACGGGAGAAAAATTGAAAAAATAAAGCATAAGGAATTCCTCTTATCCAGAAAAAAAAAATCATTTAATAGTTTTGTGTATTTCCTCCGAGGTTTTATTTTTATTATTTTTTTAGTATATGCGTATGTGTGTGTGAGAGAGATTTTAAAACACACAACTCAGGATCATACTATGTATGATGTTTGAATCTGGCTTTTTCTTCTTGGACATCCTCTCATTTCATGAGTTTTAATAGCTATTTTATATATGAATGCACAATAGTCCATACTTTGCTTAATTAATTAGTTAATTAAACTACCATTTCTTATTGGATACTGGAGTTGTTTCCAAGTTTGGTACTAAAGTATCACTGAGATAAATATATTGATACATGAGTATTTATTCAGATCACTGATTATTTTCTTTAGTCTGATTCCTGGTAGTTGAATTGTTGGTTGCATGCCAAGGGTTTCTCTAAGGTTCTTGATGAAAGTTTCTAAATTGCTTCCCAGGAAGTTTGCATCAGTTTTCATACCAGCACTCTAAAGTGTCTGCTGTGCCGAATCCTTGCCAATCACATCCTACCACTAAAAACAACTCTGTCAATTTGATATAAAGTGGTATCAACTTATGTTTTTAGTTGCATGTAGTCCTGTGATTAGAATTCAAACCCAATATATCTAAAATCAAATAGAAATTCTTCCTTCACTCCTAATCCCTGCTCTGATAATTGTCCTTTTTCTTAGAATTCCTCTCTCAGCTAACAGACTCTTCAATGGACCTAGTCACCCAAACTGAAGCCAGCCATTCACTAAGTTCTGTCATTTGGGGCTCTGCAATATTTATGGACTCCAATTCATTCTTACTGCTGTGGTCAGACAACCATCTCCTTGGGTGGCTACTATTACAGTCTCTGTGCTTTATTTTCCTATCCCTGTAACCTACTTTCACTCTTCTATCAGGTTTTTTTCTTTTTTAAATATAGAAATGCTCTTTTTTTTTAACCATAAAGGAAATATATGTTCATTATGAAATACGGGAAAAGAATAAAGAAGAAAATAAAAGCCACTTGCAGTCCCACTATCCAGAGAAGAGATAGTTGAAAACGAGAATACTTAAACACAAAAAGGAACCACTGCCCCACTTTACCTGATAATGTCACTTCCTGTTGAAACACTTTTAATGTTTCCTTATTTACTACAGGGAACCTCTAACTTTCCTCTTCATAAAAGACAGATAGTGTTAGCAGTGCTCCAGCTTATACTCTGGATATACTTGTGTCCTATGTAAACAATCACAACACAAAACAAGCAACCAAAACATACCAGCAATTCCTCTCCTCCTTGGAAGACAGTTTAGTGACCTTCCATGGTTAGCTCAGCCTGCCTCTTGCTAGTCTTACTATAAGTCCCCAAATGCATTTCTTACACAGAGTGTCACACAGCTCACCTAGGAAAAGCTGGTAGGAATTCACAGTCTGGGTAATCATGGAGTAGAAAATGGGAGAGATAACTGTTGACCTTTGTGTAGAACCAAGGACAACAAAGCTAGCAAACTTGACGTTCATCTAAGCGCCACCACGTCTGGCATCTAAGGGAATGATATTCCTTTAGCTAAGACATACCAGGTATGGGTGAACCAACAGAGAGGCCCACACCACCGTCAGATAGTTTCCCATCGATATAGACCTTCCAGGCTCCATCAGAACTCCTCCAAGTGATTGCAATGTGATGCCAACGGTCATCATTCACGGAGGGACAGTCTGTTATCTTTTCCTTGCCATTCACATAAAGAACCCAACTGTGAAAACATTCCAGGTAACAGAGTCATCAGTCATACATCGTAATCTCGTCTATGGGGCACGTTACTATTTTTCTTCTTTTCCTTATTTTTCTTTTCTTTTCTTTCTTTTCTTTTTTTTTTTTTTTGTATGTAAAGCACTTCGAGAACAACCATTACTTCTTTTTCTCCATTTGGTCACATTTCATAGAGGCAGAGTTGATTTATAAATTACACTTTATTGTAGTTCACTGAAAATTAGTTTATGTTTCTCAGACACGAAGGGATAGGAAAAAGTCTTAGGATAACGAGAGAAGTTGATCCAAGTTGAGATAATTTACCAACTGTCTATTCCGGAGAGAGTGAATCAAGAATGGAAGGAATGAGAGTTGTACAAACATCAGACTGGGTTCCTTCGTTTGGAATGGATGTTTTCCCAAGACCAAGAACTAACTTCAGAGGTCTCACAGAAAGTGAGTTCTCTCTCTGGCTTGCCAAAGCGGTCATATGGCAGACAAAGTATGTTGATCCAAAGGCAAGCCTAATTGGAACTAAACAAAGATGACCAACAACAAGAGGTTTCGAACAACCATGTCACTTTGGGGAATATCAAAGATATTAAGCAGTTTAAAGTGAAATGTCTTCAAAAGCAATTGGAGTAAAAGAAAAAAATTAGGGAAAATTGATAAGGAAGAAGTCATTGAATACCTCTCTCCATATCTTCTTAGTCCTTATTCCTAGATATTTATGGAAAAAAACAGTATTCTTATAATACTAATTGCTTCCCCTTTGTGTTTTCCCATTTTCCTTCCCTACTCAAGTGGATAACAGGTTCTCTCTTTATATATATTTTGCCTCAGGGGAGGTTTGTGTAAATTTCTTGGATTTTGTTTTTGAAAGTTTCCACTAAGAAGAACAGGGTTTGAGGTTGGGGAGAGTTCTACCAGAATAGTGAGAGTCCCATGGACTGAGGAGAGGCAAGAGAGCTCAGTGGGGCCTGCACCCTGCTCAGTAGCAATGGGACAGAAATTTGGGTAGATCTTAGATGAAAAGGCCACCACAGAATCTGTCTAGATTGAAGGCTGGGATTCCACATGGCAAAGAGCTGTGATTCTGAAGGGCCCACAGGCGCTGAGGCACTTCACAGCCCAGTGATAAGCACTGTGGACAGAGGACCAGTGATGGAAGTCCTAGCCAAGTCTGTGGCTCTTTAGCAAGACAATGGGGGTTTCCGACAATCTGTGAGAATCTAAGATAGGAAAAGCACTCGGTAGGGAAAGAAGGAGGGAAACAACCAAGGTTGGTCTTTCTGACAGCCCAGAGAGATGCAGCCCTGCAGTTGAATTAATTGATCCAAAGAGAAATAAACATCATCTTGTACACCTGAGTCTGTAGATGGATTCCTATTTAATGTATGTGTCTCCCATGGGTCAATAATGTCACTGAAATCCTTGAACCCCTGCAGGCTTTGATATATAAAAGAAAGAGCGTCAGTCTTAAGAGTCAGAGACTTAGCTCTACCACTTCCAGAGTGTGAGATTTGGGGCAAATCATCTAGTCTCTCTGCAACTTTGTTTTGCTGCCTAGAAAATCAGTTCCTCGGGCCACTGAGAAGATCAAATGAAGTAACACTTAGCAAGGAGCAAAACATAATCTGTGCATAACGTGCTATCATTGAAACTTTGCTTTCTTACAGAACGTGTCCAGATGCTCTGTTTGACCATTGTCATTGCTATCCTGCTGGAGCACCTGACCCCGTTGCTCCTCTATCCCCCAACACCAGTGTCAGTTCTAACTTGGTCCCAGGATAAGATCTAGAGTATGACTTTCCTGACATTTCTGCTTACCCATTATAATCGGTCAGGAGGAAGGTATTGTCACTGCCATTCTCAAGTGCATAGGAGATCGGTGTTCCATAATTATTGGTGTCATTGGATTTCATCCAGAATGTGCAGGTTACAGCCCAGAGAGATGGAAGCACACCATCTAGCATAACGTAACCATAGATACCCGAAACTTCAAAATCCAGGTTAAAACCTGAAGACTGGTCTGCAACAAATAAGAAAGGTATGTCAACCCTGGCACTTGGGAGGCATTTTTCAATTGTCTAAGATAAGCAGTGGATTTGCAGTACTACTGTCAAAGAAGCCCATTTCAGTCAATATGATGATGTGAGAAGCAGTTTCCATGTTAAATATATATTATTTACAAAGTATATAATACATTCTTTTAAGTAAAAGAATCAGTAACTAAGATAGGGAAAGCACTTAGTAGTAGAGAAAGAGGGACTAGCTGGAAGGAGAGATGGAATTGGGAAATTAATAAAGACAGGGGACACTAACACATGTCTGTATGCTGATGGGATGACTCCGTAGAGCAGGGGAATTGAGGCTACAGGAGAAAAGGGGGGCAACTGCAAGGGCCACATTCCACCTCTACTCAGGGCCCTCGTTCTTCCCTATTTCATGAGCAATTCAGCTCTGCCCCAATCCTGCATACCCCACTTAAGAAAACAAAAGTCCCACAGTTAAAAGACTCCAGCACTCTGAGAAAGCAGCTTAGCTGATTCTCAGACATGTCTGTGGACTCTGAACTCCTAAATCAAGTGTCCTTTCTAAACATGTGGAAGGTGAAGAGTTCTACTAAATTCAGTTTTCTCTGTTTCCCCTCTGAGCTTCATTTTCCTCACCTTTGCTCTTTGGGTTGATAGTACCTAGTTTGCTGGATGGCTGTCAAAATTAAGTAAGTATAAAATGCTTAGCATCGTTTTTGGTATGTAGACAGTGCTCGGAACAGGTAAAAATTGACATTGTTATGATCTCATTTTTAGTATTGTTATTAATAACACCGAGCTCATATATACCTGTTTCACACCTGCTACCTGAAAATCCCGGCTGACATTTACAACTGTATGAGTTTAATTCATCCACACAGGTGGCCTGATTTCTACATGGGTTAGACTGACATTCATTGATGTCTAATTCACAGTGTGGCCCTGTGAAGCCTGCTGCACATTGGCACCTGAAAGAAACAAAATGTTATTAACACATAGAAATGCATTGGAGGAAGTCTCCCATTTATGACAACACTGTCTCAACAGACTTTGAAAACTGAAAGCTCACAGATGCAGAGAACAGACTGGTGGTTGCTGGGGTCCGGGTGGGATGGGAGAAATGGGTGAACTGGGGTTTTGCTTTGTTTTTAATTTAGATAAATTGAGTAAACAACTCTGAAATGATGAAACATATTTTCCACATCAAAAAAGTGCCTTAACTGTTAGTTACCTTTTTTTTTAGTTCATTTAATTAAACCTACTTAAGACAATATATATCTGAAGTGTTGTAGTAGCAAAAATAGAGTAGGAAGTGGTTCTGGTCCAGGCAAATTATTATTTACACACTGGGAGTTTCTCTCCCCATAGAAGTGCTAGGAAAAAATATAAAAAGTTCACATGCTGTTCCAAAGGCTTTATATATATTAAACCAGTCTTTATAACAATGAGGTGACATTATTATCATTCCCATTTTACAGGTGAGTAAACTGTGGCTCAGAGAAGTTAAGCTGCCCAAGTCTCCTTGTTACTAAGTGGTGGAGTAAGATTTTAAACCCAATCTAGTGCCTTGTTCTTAATCAGTATGTGGTATAGTCTCTGTGGTATGCAACGAACCATTTAAACCTATCAGAATGGAAAATATATCTGATAATGTCAAAAGTTGACAAGGGTGTCGTGAACTGGGAAATCTCACATAGTGAGCAGAACTACAATTTGGCGAAGTTGAGGGTCTGCACTCCCAGAGCCCGTATATCCATTTCGACTTATGTGCTCTAGGAATCTACTGCACGGTGCAAAAGAACACATGTAATGAACATTCATAACAGCATTATTCTACATGTTTATGAAGAGAATAGGAAAATAAACCATGGTATAATCATTTACTGGAATACTAATCAGCAGTTAAAATAAATAAACTAGAGCCAAATGTATCAACCTTGACAGCACATAATGTTGAGTGAAAACAAAACCCAAATTGCAAAAGGATGTATCTAGTATAATACCAATTATGTAACATGTGAAACTGTACTATGCATTGTTTATGTAGTAACATATGAAGTCTGAATGAGAAAGATAGACACCAACTTCAGAACAGTGGTTACTACTGAGGAAGAAGAGGAATGTGTGCGTGCATGTGTGCGTGCGTGCATGTGTACTGGAGGAACTCCATAACTATCTTTAAAAGGTATTTTTTTAAAACAAGAGATACGAATCAAATATGGCAAAATGCTAATGTTTGATAATTACCGTGATGAGTGTGTGACTTTTATTGTTCTTGGTAATTTTTTGTATGTCTGAAATATTTTGTAATTAAAAAAGGACCTGTCCAATACATGATAATTAACATTGTCACTAGCAGGTTTACATTGGAATCGACGGGGGGAGGTCTTTACTGAGTTCTCTGCATTCAATGATAAATCTTTTGGCTAGAATTTCACTCATCTTTATCTGCCCATGTTTGATATTCTAGCAATCCAATATCCTTGTCTATGAAATAGGTTCACTTTGGGGACAACCAACATTCCCTTTGAATTAGGAGAGTTTACCTTCACCTTTCCTCTAGTTAGGATTTAGACAAAATTGGTATTCATCAATTGTTTTTGACTCTGGGGAGAATTTAGAACTCTTGTTGTTTATCTGGAAATTTCTCATTGCTTCTGGTTAGGTCAGAAGATGTAAAAAGCCTATGAAAAGATGAAGCTACATTGCTAAGACTTCCTTTCCACATCAAGAGTGAAAGTCTCACCGGCAGAATGGGTTGCCTATTTCTTCTGGATCGTGCCCTGGCTATTTGTTGGGGGGACAGTATTGAAGGGGAGAGGACTGGGAAATGTTGCAACTGGGGTACTTTTTTCCCCCTCCTTTTAACTTTTATAAACTTCCAGAGACTGTGGCATGTTGAGGACAATAAAGTTCCCTAAGATTTTGCAAGCAACACCGGTCCATCTTTTGTACTGCAGAAGCCACAGACCTTTCAAGGGGAACAGGATGAGTGTCAATTTCCAAACTGTGTTCTCCTGGCACCCCAAGAGCTGCCTCAGAAAGACAAAGTATGTCTCCTCTACAAATACTATTGTTTTCAACCACAAAAGGTTAGGTTTTATTATTTTACTTGTTTCCATTCATATTAGGTTTCTTAAGAACCAAGGGTTACTAAAGTAAAAGAAAAATGTTTGAAAACCACAGACATAGAATGTAGATTGGCTCTGTGACAGGATGATGGCACAATTCCTTCTGACGTTAGCTAGTGCAAAAACTCCTGAAAAAATATAAGACACTTGACAATGAGTTTTGTCTAATGCTTTGGTATTTGTTTCTGTGTTACTCTGTTTCCTTTCAACTTTTATGACTTCCCAAGTACAGAACGGTGGTTTCCAAATCTGGCTGTGCATTAGAATCATTAGGGAACTTAAAACACATAGGCTGCCTATTTAAAAACTACAGATTCTACCCCAGACTTAGTGAATCAGAACCTCAGGTGGTGGGGAGAGTCTACTGCTGCCTATCCTTGGGCTAGAATTAGGGAGTGGCTGACTTGGGACTTGAAGTAATATTCCATAAAGGCTGCAGATTGACTAATGGTTGAGAAAAGAAAACCAGTGCAAAGAACCAGACTTAGGGCTTTACCTGAAGCTATTGGCACCATCTTTACAGGTAGCTCCATTTCTGCATGGTTGACTGAGACACTCATCCACGTTTTTTTCACATCGGGTACCCAAAAATCCAGGAGGGCATTTGCACAAGAATCCCCCAACTTGATCTTCACAGACTGCATTATTTAAGCATGGGCTTGACTGGCATTCATTGACTTCTGTTTCACAGTGCAGGCCTGGGTATGAAGCAGGGTGAGAAAGAGCCCAAATGTTAACTAACCCCCCTGGGAAACTAGGATCGAAGTGTTGACTTCTTGGAGGATGTCACTCCTAAAGGATTGGAACGGAAGCTGCCAAACTACTGGCCTCTCACACTGGTTTGAGATCTACTCTTGAATGAGCTTTGGCTTTTGTAAGTCATTTTAGGATTGTGTTTTGGATAATCTGCTCTTTTGATCTTAGGTCTTTCTGAAACTAACATTCGTAATGGACATCTAATTGAGACTATGTTAAAAAATAAAACTAGCAAATTTAGTTCAAAATTTTCCTGTTTCTTTGACCTTGCCTTTTTCCTTCACTGGTCATTTCTTGGGGGAACTCTCTCTTTATAAATTATATGTATATAATTTATATATATGATATATATATCATATTGTTTAGCATCTATTTACAATATGATCTTACATGATTTATTTCCAGTTCCTTCTTGAATGTTTATCTTAGCATACAAACTCTTGTCTTTTCTATGTCTCTTTCTCTTTTTGTCTCCCTCTCTTGCTCTCTCCCACACACACATACACACACTTTTTTCTAAGCTGTTTGCGAGTAACTGCACCCCGATACCCTTTGACCCCAAAATACTTCAGTGTGTATTTCCTCAAAAAATAAGGACTTCCTCTTGGATAATCAGAGCACAGTTACAAAATCAGTAAATGAACATTAATATAATATAATGTTTAAAAATGTAGTAATTTGTGGTGCTTTGCAGGATAATATGCCAACGCAGGAAGAATGGAAATATCTCACCTGTGTATCCTTTCATACAGGTACAGCGATAGCTAGCCAAGCCATCAATGCAGGTTCCTTTATTTAAACAAGGACTAGAGTAACACTCGTTTATATTTTCTTCACATAGTTTCCCTGCAAAGAATCACAGAATATTTTAGCTTGGAGAAGACCTGAAAGGAATTTTAGACGAACAGTTTTCAAGTAAGCTGTCAGGTGTAACAGCAGAACAATCAGAAATTGTGGCTAATATGTTTGTGAAAAACTTTGCCAAATAAACTGAAATAAAATGTTTTCTTCCATTCTATTTATTGCAAAAATTTTCTAGCAAGAAATCTGACATTTTCAACATACAATGGAAAATGATAACTATGAATAACTAGCTTTTTTTTTCAGTTAGGATGACAAGTGTGATCTATTATAAAAATTTTATATTATTTTCTAGTTGTTCACCCCTTTGTTGAATTTATCTCTTGAGTTCTTAAATATGACTTGTTTATCTACTAGTTGCAGGTTTATACCCTTAAAAAACATCCCCAGTAACCCACACCCAGCCCCTGACAACTACCATTCTACTATCCATTTCTTTCTTTCTTTTTTAAATTTTTTTTATTTGAGACAGAGAGAAAGAGAGAGAGAGAGAGAGCACAAGCGGGGAGAAGGGTCAGAGAGAGAGGGAGAAGCAGCTCTCTGCTAAGCCCGAGATCCTGATACTAGGACCCCGAGATCATGCCCTGAGCCAAAGGAAGACACTTAACTGACTGGGTCACACAGGCACCCCTCTACTATCCATTTCTATGAGCTTGCCTTTTTTAGATTCCACATAAAAGTGAGATCATACAGTATGTCTTTCTCTGTCTGATTTATCTCACTTAGCATATGCCCTCAATTTTTATCTCATGTTGTTGCAAATGGCAGGATTTCCTTCTTTTTATGGCTGAGTAATATTCCATTACATACAACTCAATCACATTTTCTTTATCCATTCATCCCTTGAGGTACACTTAAGCTTGCTTCCGTATCTTGGCTATTGTGAACAATGCTATGATCAACAAACCTTCCAGATAATGATTTCATTTCCTTTGGATAGATACCCAGTAGTGGAATCGCTGGATCATGCAGTAGTTCTATTTTTAATTTCTTGAGGCGCTTCCATACTGTTTTGCATAGCAGTTGCACCAACTTACATCCCCACCAACAGTGCACAAGCGTTTCCGTTTCTCCACATCCCCACCAATGCTGTTATCTCTTGTCTTTAAATAATAGCCATTCGAACAGGTGTGAAGTGGTATTTCACTGTGGTTTTGATGTCCAGCAATGAAATTTTAATGATTCCAAGGTTTATATTGTAAAAACAAGAAACTTTCTTCTTACCTGCATAACCTGGTGGGCATTCACAAATGAATTCCCCAATTAGGTCTTTACAAATTCCACTGTTGAGGCATGGCAGTGAGCTGCATTCATCAATGTCTGTTTCACACTTTAAGCCTGAAATGCAAATGAAATACGGAAGGACAATCAAAGAGTGGGATCAACAGAAACAGAACCATGATCATTTAAAGGTAATTATCTCAATAATCTGAATTTATAGGGAGTGGTGGTGGTGAAGGAAAGGGCAAAATTCCTTAAGGGCTACCATCTAGTTAAGTATTTAGTAAAAGTACTGCCTCTTTCTAGAGATTCAAGATATCTTGGGGCACCTGGGTGGTACAATCAATTAAGCATCCGACTCTTGGTTTGTGCTCAACTCTTGGTTTGGGCTCAGGTCATTATCTCAAGGTCATGAGACCGAGCCCAGTGTCAGGCTCTGTGCTCAGTGTGGAGTCTGCTTGAGTTTCTCTCTCCCTCTCCCTCCGCCCTGCTCTCTCTCTCCCTAAAATAAATAAATAAATATTTTTTAAAAAGATATCCTTATAAGGAGGGGAGCCTGAGTGGCTCAGTAGGCTGGGTTTCTGACTCTTGGGTTTTGGTTCAGGTTGTGATCTCAGGGTCCTGGGATCTGGGCCCTGTGTCAGGCTCGGTTAAGCGTCTGCCTTTGGCTCAAGGCACGATCTCAGGGTCCTGGGATCAAGACAGGGTCCTGGGATCTAAGAAAGCAGACAGGGAGTCTGCTTTTCCTTCTCCCTCACCCATGGTTCCTCCCCCCTTACTCTCTCTCAAATAAATCAATAGATAAAATCTTAAAAAAAGTAAAAGATATCCTTATAAGGATACATAAAAGATAGCAGAAAATTCCAAGTTAGAAGCTGGTGGTGGGGAGGGCAGGGAGGAAGACCTGGTAGCATAAAATTAGTTTAACTCCGAAGTGAAAAATATAGAGTCATATATACTTGCTATCAAGGCCACTTGGCTGAGGAGTGGGGGTGGGGCTAAGTCCTGCCAGATCTCAGCACATATTCAAGATGTCCCAGAGTGGGGACATATCTTCTGATACAGTGCACATAAGCTATCTGTGGGCTAGCTCTGACAGAAACCCATGTTCTTCCTCTACACCAGGGAATCTCAAAGTGTGGCCCCTGGACCAAGAGCATCAGCAATTACCTGGGACTGTGACAGAAATGCAAATTATCAAAACTTCTCTAGACCTACTGAATCAGAAATTCTGGGTTAGAGTCTAGTACTCTGTGTGTTAAGAAGCCCTCCAGATGATTCTGATGCACATCAAAACTTGAGAACCACTGCCCAAATTATGTCCTTTCTCAACCACCACTTGCTTACAAAATTCTAGGACAAGATCCATTATTTCTTATGGAATGTCAAGACAAATTTTTATAAAAATTGAGACACACACAATACACGTATAAGCAAGCTGAAATAAGTGGAATGCCAATATTCTTGATAGCCCTGGGCTACATTCGTTTTCCAATTTTCCTTTTGCTCATTTTGTGGTGAATTCTTTTATTTTCATTTTGTGGTGAATTCTTTTATTTTAATGCCATCTTTCTCATTGAAATGACATTTCATGCTAGCTGTACAAAAGTAAAAAAAAATGGAAAAACTGCATTTCTAAGAGAAAATAGTGAATTATTTGAAATAAATTGCAATTTTAAGATATAGTTCATTTCCCCTCAAAAATTATATTTCTGAACTGAACTGGAATGTGAATTACACTATAAGAAAACATAATTCTTATGTAATTTCTACATAATCAAGTTCAAAGCCATATTGTTTTTCCAAGAACAGTTTCCAGAAAGATAGAAACAAAGCAACAAATCATAGCTATTCATAAGAACTTCCACTAATGTGAAGCCTATGAGAGAAACTGGAGTTTGTTTAAAAATATTTATGCTGGACAATCTGTTCTATGCTGGGTAACATATCATACATTTAAGTGTGTTAGAGTGGAACCTTGGCCTCTGAAACTGCATTCCTATTTAAATTGTGAGCTATGATGTGACCTTTTCATAGAGAAGATGATTCTTTATTCTTCCTCCAAAATGTGCAAGGAAAACTGTTATTTGTAAGAAATGTACACTTTTTTCACCTTGGTTTATCTTGTTCAACCAAATTTTTATGCATTGATATAGTCCAATGAATTTATCTCATAGTTTGATGTGCAAATCACAATGATTTCATCTGAAAAAATATACTAAAATTTGCATTCCTCTATGTTACCTGTATATCCAGATGGACAGAGACAAATATAACCACGCCCAAGCTGTTGGCAGGTTCCACTATTGTGGCAGGGGTTTAAGAAGCATTCATGGAAAACCTACCGGTGGCAAAAAGAAATCTATCAGAGACAAAACACTCCAATCATTTCAAAGCAATCCTGACTATAGAGTTTGAAGGTTTGCAGTATTAGATAGGTGGTTCCTTTTACCAGGTGAGTTCGCTCAAGCTTGCTGGACCACTGCCTGCATAATGTTGGTGCCTGCCATATATGGACACATATGATATATATTCTTGAGTGATATTCTTACGTGATATTCTCCATTTGAGGTGCTTTAAAAATATAAAGGATAGGGCCCCACCCCAGACCGGCTAATCAGAATCTCTGAGAGTGGGATCTGTGCATCATTATATTTTCAAGTTGGATGGTGGATTCTAATATGTCTTCAGGGTTGATAGTCACTGCTCTAGTGGTTCTTACAAATTTCTGTGTCTGCTAGGCTTAGTTTCAAATATGACTTACAAAGCCCTTACAAGTTGGTATGTTTGGACAAGATGGTAGGAAGTTGAAATAAGAAATACAACCTTATTATCCTCCTTAAAAATACTTAAAGCCAAAGAATTCATCATGACACTGGGCTAGGTCTATTCAGAGTAATGGTTGAATCTACCAAAATAATTGGTTTTCACTAGTCTTTTTCTTTTTTAAAGGAAAACAATTAGTTATGTTCATGAGTTATGTTTCTTAACATACATTATTCCAATAAATGATCTTTTTTTTCCTGACAAAAAATTTAAATAATTTTCATGAAAGTTGAGTAACTCTTCCTGCCAACAAGCAAAGGCCTTTGGCTAAACCAAATGCCTCTTACTCAAATGATGGGTTATGCTTGAGGTAAGTGTTAATTATTAGTGAATTTAAAGGTTCCCCACATCTACACATTCTCTATGCCAGACACTGTTGGGGAAAAGTCCCAATTTTTGGTAGTTAGAACTTTTCTAATGCTGCATTTTTGGAAAGTTCTTATTAGAAGTCACAAGTAAGTACTATTATTCATTGATAATGTTCCTGAGACTTCCAGGTTGCAGGATATTCCAGATATTCCTCAATTCCAGATATTACTCTGGTAGTTTCAACTCTGGTAGTTTTCCTCTGTAGAGCATGTATAATGACAGAGTGTTTTTCCAAACATTTCACTGGAGAAGATTCTATAAGTATAAAAGGGACTTGCCTGACTGCTGACTTCATACTTCTTTTTAATATGTCCAGGAGAAGAACGGGGCACTATACTTTCCTCTGCTGCTGAGAATGTTGAGCTAAAAGCTAATAAGATTAATAAGAAAACATTAGAAAACCATATTAGTGCGTGGTGGATACTGCCCATAAGTAGATTCTACCTAAATACTATGGTCAATGTTCTAGTTCTCAGAGTAGGTAAAGTCACGTGTATTTTGTTTTAGGAATAGTAAAAAAAGAGAGTATATAGATGGATGGGACACATCATTAAATCCCAGACTCTCAGAAAGAAACTGGGAAGTTATCAAGTTCAATGTTGCCAAAGTAAGAATCTTTGAGTCATTGTCATCAAAAAGGCCTCAGAAGACCAGACACCCAAATCCACTGAAAATAGCAATATTCAGAATTGAAGCTACACAGGTTTCCAACACATGGGATTACATAAGAAATGAAGCATATCTTTCTTACTGGAGCAATCTGTGATGGATCTGGTACCACTGGTGGCTGTGGTTCCATGAAAGGGACAAGACAAGCAGAAGGACTTTCCTGAATTGGGTTGGTAGTAGTCTCGAGGACATGGATAACAGGGCATTAATCCAGAACGAGAGAATTCTCCTACTGGACAAGGTACTGCAAAGGTAAAAAATCATTTGTGAGTCCAAAACAACAGTTTACTCTTAAAAGAAGCACATCAACCCTCGGTTGTAAGACAGCTACTGAATTGCTAACAGATTCTCTTGCACATATTTCATACCTATACTATTTTATCACCCAGATAAACATTCTGTTGTTTCCTTCCTTTCTTAACCACACATTAACTCAATAAAAGTTTGAATTGATCATGTAATAATTGTATTCTGATTTTTCCACTTTACATCCTCAGCATTTCACAAGTTGTTAAATAACATAGTGTTTAATAAAAGAAAAATATTGCATGCCATTGACAGGACATAATTGAGACACATTTCCTCTACTATTGGACATTTAGGTTGTTTCTATTTGTTAGCTATTATAAATAACGCTGACATGAAATTTTCTGCATAAACTTCTGATTCTTTCCTAGGGATAACAGTTGAATTTGAACAGCTGAATTTGAGTAGTTGAATCTATAGAACTAAAGATAATGGAAAATTTAAAGCCAATAATATATAATGTCAAATCATAAAAAAAAAATGGTTCTAACTTATAGCCCCATTAGTAATGTATGGAATTGCTCTTGCTGCATACTCATTACTGATAATGATCATTTAAATACTTTTTTTCAATTTGAAAGTGGAAATGGAATTGCACTGTTATTTTAACTTGCATTTCAATGATAAATTAAGTTGCTTATTTCATGTTTGTCAGAAAATTGTATTTCTTCTGTGTTGTTGTCTCTTCTGTATGGGGAAGAGGGCCTTTTTTTTTTTTTAACTTTTAAACCTTTTAATGTCATTTTCTGTTAGACATGCTTTTTATAAACAACATCCAGTTGAATACTGTGATTTAACCAAATCTGAAATTCTCTTGCTAATAATTGGTAGAATATTAACCAAACAAGAAATAGCTTCAAACATAACATGAACCTGCATTTTCTTTGATAAATTTTGGCTGCTTTTGGCAGAACTACAGTGGGGTAGACCAGTCATGACTCAATCTTTGGGTTGGGATTTTAGATTGTGAGCCAAAGATGAATTCAGCATGTTCTTTTCCTGGTATGAACTTGTCTCATCTGCATGAGCCCTTAAACCATTATGAACGGAGAAAACCACTAAAACTATTAAGACTTGTCTGCATAAATTTGAGTAGAAGATAGAACACAAAGAAGTAGCTATTTGGGAATCTCAGCATATTTATCATGTAGGCTTTGGATTTTTGTTAATAAAAATTCGTATGGCAGAAATGATTAGCAATGTGGTTGAAAAATTTAGAAATGCACTCGAGGCTCAATGGGGCAGGATACTCCACGTAATGGCATCTCTTTTTTTGGTATGACCATAAACATCAAATAAACAATAAGGCATTTGTGGTGATCTCAAGATGTTTAGATCAAAGTGTTTAAGCTGAAACAGCCATTCACATCTTTTGCAAAAGTGCTCTTTTATATCGCTGACAAAAAGTCTGGAGTCAAATCAAGAGATGGCAGAAGATATCATAGATATTAATGCTTGTTACCTCTGAAACAAATAATACATTATATGTTAAAAAAAAAAAAAGAAGAAGATAGCAGGAAGGGAAAAATGAAGGGGGGGAATCGGAGGGGGAGACAAACCATGAGAGACTATGGACTCTGAGAAACAAACTGAGGGTTCCAAAGGGGTGGGGGTGGGGGGATGGGTTAGCCTGGTGATGGGTATTAAAGAGGGCATGTACTGCATGGAGCACTGGGTGTTAAACGCAAACAATGAATCATGGAACACTACATCAAAAACTAATGATGTAATGTATGGTGATTAACAGAACATAATAAAATAAAAAAACAACAACAAAAAAGAAAAACAGACTTCTTCTGGCTACATCTGTTATATTAAAACTTTAAACTATAAGTATCTTGGTCAAACAAGATACTTGTTATAGCAAAAATATTTGTTATATTAAAACTTTTTAAAAAACTTTTTTAAAGGATTTTATTTGAGAGAGAGAGAGAGCATGCACAAGCCGGGGTGGGGGGGGAGGAGGCAGAGGGAGAGGGAGAAGCAGACTCCCCACTGAGCTGGGAGCCCTAAATGGGGCTTGATCCCAGGACCCCAAGATCATGATCTGAGCCAAAGGCAGACTCTTAACCAACTGAGCCACCCAGGAGCCCCTAAAACTTTAAATTATAAGGATCTTTGTTTCACCAACAATAAATTGATCTATTCTTTGTTGCTAGATCTTAAGAGTTCTAGACAGGGTTTTGCACAAACACAAAGTTGCTGAGTTTAATCTTTAAAATAAATAAGTAAATAAATAAAGTTGCTGAGTTTAAAATGGGTTTTCTGAATCTCAAGTTTCAAAAAATGATTACCTATTTGGAAAAGGTAACTCCAAACAGCTAATTAAAGTAGTTAACCGAAGCATAGATCTTCCACTGGTAAAGGTATGAAACTTTGGTTTGAGAGAATATCTCTGAGTGTGTATGATAAGGTAAAAATACAAATTGTGTCAGTGAAACCAAGATGCTATGATGAATTAAACTCTTTTGCACATACAATTTTTTCAGCACAATCTTACCCTCAAAAAGAAGACTATATACCTAGAAACTGACAGAATGCCAAAAATCATACTAATATGTAATAATAAAATCTGAAGATTAAAAATCAGCAAATTGGTTAATGAACACGTTGTTGTGATGTCTATACTTTGTTTTTTGACATAGAAAATGTAAATTTTCATGTGAAAATTAGCTTAAATTATATTCCCAGGGCAGACAGTTCTCATCCGAAATATATTTTCCAGGAGTGGACAATCAATACTTAATGTATTATTTACACATATAGTAAATATACATATACACATATAGCATATGTGTGTGTAAATATAACATACATACATAATAATAGCATTATCTGTAGTATATAATACAGTATTAAATACACACACATGCACATATACAGAGGCAGTTCCTGATGGTCTAACTTCCTAAGAAGAGAGGGGAGAAAGTTTCATTTTGAATCTTCACCAAAGAAACTATGGTTTCTGAGTCAATAAAAATGGGACAAAATCCTTTTAACCTCTTCTACTTGAGAGAGAAAGAAAGAGAAATCTAAGTATGCCAAAAGTGATATTAAAATAGAATTAAAAATAGTGCCTTGACATGACCAGGAAAAATGTAATCTCACATGTCTGTTCCCTGACAGTGTTAAAGATAACATACAGAGCCCTGCAGCCAAGTGAATTTTGCCTTTTAAATGGGTTTCCTAAGACAAATTCAAAGGTCAGAGACTCTCATCCTAAGTCTCCTTTTAACATCATCCTATAGGATTAGGGTAAGAAATGTCATCCTGGCTCAGCAATCATCTTTCCTTTTCCTACAGGACAGTGTGTAAACAATACCATCACCGAAAAATCATTTGTGGGACTTATTCTTCGGATAAAAGTCATTTTTAAAAAACAAAAAATTTCTAGGCTGCCGGGGTGGCTCGGTTGTTAAGTATCTGACTCTTGACTTCAGCTCAGGTCATAATCTCAGGGTCGTGACATCGAGCCCCGCACTGGGCTCTGCACTCAGCAGGGAGTCTGCTTGAGATTCTCTCTCTCTCCCTCTGCCCCTGCTCTCTCTCTCAAATAAATTAATTAATTAATAAATAATTAAATAAAATGAAACAAAATATTTCAGACTCGAGTTTGTAACCACAGACCTACAGATATTTAATACCTTAAGTAGTGATAAAAGATGAAATGCATGAAATATAAATTACTTTAATATAGAAATATACTTAAATATAGTAGCTGTGTTGATTATATTTTAAGATTAACATGCTAAACAATGTAAAAAGTGATACTTTAGTAAAAAGTGAGGTAAACCAGAAACATACATATAAAAATAAATCACTACAGAAAGAAAAACTAAAGAAGGAAGTTTAAAACTAAGAAAAATTTTAAAAAATAAATAAATAAAACTAAGAAAAACGTATATAAGGGACTGTTTCAGAAATCATACACATGTAAGTTTAAAGTAAGATGGTATTTATTTATCACCACAGGGGGGATTGCTGAGTGTTGCTGTTCCCAACTCACTCACGACAAGAAAATGTGGTTAAACTTGTGCTGGGAATATATTAGGAGAAATACAGCAGTTACCAGAAGTTTAGAGACTTTCTGGGAATCATAATTACTTAATTGGAATAATTTGGTATTAAACAAACCTCAAGGCTTATTTGGGAAGCTAAAGGGAAAAATCGCCAATTTTGAATTTGTTTTACTGTAAAATTCCTAGTTACTTTTGTGGTTGGAGGGAGAGAAAGAGAAGGAGAGAATTTTCACTGCAGACCTTCTTCCAAAATTCATCTGTATATTGACAAAATAAGAGTCTCTAGTAGATCTATTTCAGCCATAATGTGGAGCCTATTTGCCTTTTAATAAAAAAAAAAAAAAACACCTCAAAGCTGGTGTTACACAACAGACATGGTTTATGAGTTTCAATCAGGTCCTAGTTAATTCTCTTCCCTTCAGTGAAACATCAAGTTAATGAATACTACTTGCCCAATTCCTCAGGTCTAACAGACTTGTATCTACTGTGATCCTGCTACATTGAGATAATTTAAACAGATGGAGTATATAAAAACCTGTAATTATAGTAGGCTTCCCCATTTTCTCCCTGCCTCACTAATTTATGAGGACTACATCTCGCAAGATGCAAGGCTGGACACGCCCCTCCCAGCACCATACAAAAATGTCCTATGTACATAGTTGTTTTCTGGGAATTTGTTTCTAACTGGATGCAGAGGTATATATGACTGGGGTAAAATGAGGCTGTGTGTGTGTGTGTGTTTGTGTGTGTGTGTGTGTGTGTGCGCGCGCGTGCACGCACACACAGCTTGAGAGAAATGTGGAGCAAACAGATTGGTCTCTTAAAAACATCGCTATTCAATAAGGGAACAGTTTTTTAATTTTCAGATGGCCATAGACTTTAGGTTTTTAAATAAGGGTATAGAAAAAGGGGAGGATACATAATTTTTTAAAAAGTCATGTTTCAGCCAGCATGTTTGTTCTGTTCCCAGTGATATAGCAGAGGTAGGCCAACAACTTTTTATTTTTAATAGAATTCCATTGACTTTGCAAAGTACGTGGAGTTTGGAGTTCCTGGCAGCAGGATGACCTTGACTCTTAGTTTCACGGCCATTTTAAGTTTTCATCTTTTTGTTTTGTTTACATTTTCCAGCCTTTACCATGCTGGAAAACTGTACTTGGTAGGGATGTTAGAAATATTTGAAAACTGAAACTCTAATCTTTTCATGTTTACTGTGGTTTTCAACATATGGTCTCTGGACCAAGTAGAAGCAGCATCCCTGGCAAACTAGTTGGAAATGTAAATTCTCAGGCCCCACACCAGACCTGCTGACTTAAAAACTCTAGGGCTGGGGCCAGCAATCTATGTTTTTAAGCCCTTCATGCTGACATTTGAGATCTGAAATTAGTCGTACTCAATTTTTCCTGTTACTTTAAGAATCACTGGGGGCAAGGTGGGGGCACTTAGAAAGAAAACCAGACAAGTTAAGTCAGAATGTCTGGGAGCCAAGACTGGCCTTCAGTATTTTAAAAATGCTGAGGTAAATGTGCAAATAATTCCAAAGTGCAGCCAGAGTGGATAACCACTCACAAAAACCTGCAAACTGTAGGAAATGAAATATCGTAATTCATAAAATGTCTTTTTAGAGTTTCAAGGAACATGAGATAGGACCTCACTTTAGAAAGGAAGAAACGAAGTTCCTAGATGAGATGCATTTCTACCATATAATGAAACCACATGTTTATTAATGTTGAATACTAGCACCAAGTCTTGTACTTTTTTTGTGTGTTCCTAAAGGCGCTAGCACAGTGTTTATATTGAGAGTGTTTATACTTAAGCACTGACTGGCTGAATACATGGAAACTCTCCATGAAGAGACAGTTATTTACATTCTTTGCATACAGTAGACATATGGTTTTGCTGAAAACAGTCCACTCCTCCATGCATAGAACCTATGGGGTTTGAAGAAATATCAGTGTCTAAGGCTTTGATAACCTCCACAAGCAGAAATATTCACGGCTCCTCTTTTCACAGTGGAAGTATTTTCTGGACATGAGATGCAGCTCCGGGAACCAAATGCTGGCTGATAACTGCCCAGGGGACACGATTCACAAATCTCAAGCCCATTTGATGAGTAGGTGCCTTGTTTGCACTGAGCTGAAAAGAAAAATGTAATATGGTTAAGGATGATGACATTAAGCTACACAAAACACAAAGAATTCCAAGCAAATAGATGGTAGTTTCAGACTGCTTCATGCTTCTCTGCACCAATAAGCTTTAGACTGATTTCCGGTTACTTTCTTTATTACCTGGCATAGCCACATAGAAAGCACCAATAAATGGTTTTTGAGTGAAGTTAGAAATCTCATCTCAGAAAGGTATTGTCACAAGAACAAGTTGTACAGAGGGGAACTTGTTCTCGTAAAAGTTCTCAGCTTGTACTCAATTCTCTGGAGTAACAGAAACAAAACCTCAAATTGGGCGAGAGCCTCATAATTATACTGGCACCTTTGTTTCTCTACGAATTGGCCCTCTTATGTCCCCCTACCTGCAGACCCCATCGGAGGGCTGGCGGAGTAGAAAGTAAAAGTAGTCTTAGCATGAGGCCCAGGGAGATTAAGCAACTTTCTAAGATTCACAGCAATGGTTCTGTGGGAGAGCAGGACTAGGGCCAGAATCCTCAACCCCTAGTGCACAATCCTTTCCTTCTGCCCTTGTTCTCCAAATGATGCTCATTGTCAGCATTTTTAGCACACTTCTGATCACCTAGTAGAGGTCTTCAGTTTCTATTTGTCATTAAGCAATCACATCTGCATTTGTAACAACAGCAAGGGGCACAGTTCTGAAATTTCTTCTTTTAGGTGTATCTTTTTTTTTAGAAGTTTGTTTGTTTGTTTATTTATTTATTAAAGTCATCTCTGCACCCAACATGGGGCTCAAAATCATGACCCCAAGATGAAGAGTCCATGCTCTACTGGCTGAGACAACCAGGCGCCCCTTAGGTGTATCTTACTGTAACTTTAATCATGAAAGAAAATGTTTCCATCAGAAATGCTTATTGAGAATGATAATAAAATATTTTGAAAATATGGAGTATTTTAGTAGTAAGAATACATGCATTTTAGTAACCTATAGTTATTAATTTCTAAGTAAATGGAGAATTGATCTCATTGTATCAAATATTATTCTAACAAAACGCAAACTCATGATTGCTAAAGTGTTATGAAAGTCCTTTCCACCAATTAATTTGAGATTCGATAAAAAAATCTGAGTTAATTGATAAATGCAGATTAGAATTGGGGCACCTGGGTGGCACAGTCAGTTAAGTACCCGACTCTTGATTTCCACTCAGGTCATGAAATCAGGGTCCTGGGATCGAGCCCTGGGTCACGCTCCATGCTCAGCATGGAGTCTGCTTGAGGTTCCCTCTCTCCCTCTGCCCCTCCCACCTGTGCTCTCTCCTCTCTCAAATAAATAAATAAATCTTTTTAAAAAATGTGGATTAGAATTATTGACAATGGAGTTTGACTTAGAGCAACAGAATGTTCCAAAGGGAAAAAAAAACAGACTTCTTTGAAGTGAGGGAAACATTAAGGTAACAATTCAAAATTAAAAGAAAAAAATAAATCAATGAAATTGCTTGTAGTAATGCTCTTATTTCATCCTATTTGCCATTTAGACTTCATACGTGAAGGTAAAATTCAGGCTTCTGGTAAAAATGTGCACTAGGCCATTACCTTTGCATTCTGAGATGCTTCTTGAATGGAGATATTCAGTATATGTCCCAGCTGGACAGAGTTTGCACTCCAGTTGCCCTTCTTCATCCTGATAGAATCCGCGCAAGCAGCTTTCACAGATAGAACGTTCCAGAGAATAAAAGGTTCCCAAAGGGCAATTGACTGAAAAGAAAACCAACAGGAAACACTGAAACCAGTAAACTATAGAAACAGAACACATTTAGGTTCCTTTTTCCTAAGGCATGAAAATAATAAAGCATGCCTCCAAGTACTAGTCTTACTGTCAGAGGTTTACTCACAAGATAAACCTTCCAGAAATGTATTCCTAGAAACAAACAGATTTTTTTAAAGAAAATGAAAATTCTTATTGACCAAGCTTAGGGCTTATGTGATAGGAGCTTTAAAGTGTGGGTTAAACCAGATCATCCTGGGAAACATATAGCTAACAAAGAAAAGGCTGCTGTAAGGAGGGAATAAAACATGAACACTTAGGTTAATCTGCGGTTTCAAGATATGAAAAACAGTTTCTCAGCTGTTCTTCCAAATGGTTCCCTTATGAAACTGACTGCTTGTCTATTACAGCATCATTTCTAGAAACAAAACCAAGCAAAGGTTGTGAATCTAAACCAGGGGAGTTAAGCAGACCCTCGTCTCTGCTTACAGGAAATACTGTCCACTAAAGGTAAGTCTGAGACATCCTCAGACTCGAGGGTCCCGAGGAAACAGGACAATTTGAGGACCTTCCTTCCTTGGAGATTTGGTCTGCTACTTGGCAGGCTTGAAGTGACTCAGGATTTCTGAGACCAAAGTGGAATTTTAAGCCCATGGAAAGAATGCTAGCAAAGTTAGTATTTGTATAGAGAGGATACTTGAAATTAGCACCTAGATGATTCTGATGATAAAGTGTGTAAGAATTATGTGGGAATTTACTAAAAATTCAGATTCCAAGCTCTGCCCCCCAAGTGTCGGATGTATTAGTTCTGGGATGGGGCCCTGGTCAAGATGCATTTTGATAGGCCCTTCAGGGGATGCTGACACAGGTGGTCTGAAGACCATACTGAGAAACGCAGAACACTGATCAAGGTGATTCCTAATTTTTACTCACAACGTAGGGAGGAAACAAGAGCAGGTTCAGAATGACCATTTTAAGGTGCTTTTGTTGGGCTGAATTTATCACCCAAGTAAACTCTGGGAATATCAATAAGAACTGTTGAGGAAGGTTTTCCAAGCAAGGGGCAAGACCCCATGCCTCCAGAGAGGTAAACACCAGACTCGCATACAGAGTTTGGTTAGAGGAGTCTCCCCTATCTATAGACAATGACTTATTTGGGAAACAGGCTGGAATTGATCCAGATTGTGGTAGTCTGGGTTAAAAGTTAATGGGCTATGGGTAAGGAAAATGAGGAGTGGCTGTTTAATGGTTATTGGGGGTCTCCTTTGGAGGTGATGAAAATATTTTGGTGGTGGTGATGGCTGAACAGCTTCGTGAATGTGCTAAATGTCACTGAACCATACACTTTAAAATGGTTGATTTTATGGCATGTGAATTTGGCACTGGCTACCAGAGTGGAAATCTTAGCTATACCACTTACTGTCTTAATAGGTAAGACTTCCTGAGTAAGTTCCTAGCCTCTCTGGCTTCAGTTTTGCCATCTGTAAAATGTGCTTAATAGTAATAGCACTTCACAGAGTTGCTAAAGAGAATTAAACACGAGAGGTGCTCAGCCAGCCTTTGGAAGTGGTCATAAAGTATTAGTCATTATTATTGGAGATGCTGCTAAAAGTTGTGAGCTCTAAAGGTCTAGAAATAAAACTAAGATCTGAGTCCCTTACCTGAAATAGTTTTCTTGTCCTGAACAATGGTGGTTTACTTAGATTCCTGAGACAAAATAATAAGAAGAACAACCACACAACAATTGCAAAATGTTTCATTTCAAAACCCTTGTATAGTTTGTAAAGCGGCTCTGCTCATCTCATTTGACCCACTATGAGCCAGAAATATTTTTATTGCAGCAAAAAGTCTTACCACACATACGCCCTCTCAGCACCGAGCCTGGTCTGCAGAAAAGGAAAGCCTTTTCTGTCTCTAACGAATTGCTGTCGGCTACCAGAATTTCAGATGAAAGCTGAAAGGAATACATGGGCTCCTGACTGAGGGTCCTTTCCAGTTGATTTGTAATGGTTTCCAAAGTCTTAATGAGTCGTTGCTGATTTTTCAGCTCGAGGGTATCATTTCTTTCATCGGGTAATGGCACACTAGCTGAGATAAAAACAAGACAAAATAAAACATAACACACACACCTGGTGTTTCAGGAAACCATTTGTAGTTAGTTTTTTTTTCTTTACCAAAAAGAAATGGCATATTAAAAATCTTCCGGGAAAAATAAACTCACGCTCAACCACTACTTACTGAGCAACTAGTATATGGATAATATTAAGAACAATGCAATTTGTTTTAATCCTTCTCTCATTTGCTGGATCTACATCACCTTTTTGTGAAGTTCTTCCTTACAGCATGTTAAATTTCTGTAAATTCTTGCTTTTTAAAAACATGCCTTAGTTCGTCATGCCAAGATGAGTACAAAGCAGGATGCTTGTTGCTGCGAGAATCATAAAATACATCTGTGATATTAAATTGCAAAAAATGACAAAACTTAGGTGATTGTGCTCTCCCTAATTTTCAGTTCCAGGATTATTTCCTAAGAATGATAACACATGGAAAATTTGCAAAATAGGTTTCCCACCAAGAATTTCACATAATATTGTCTTTTCGAACAGACAGTCTATCCTTACCTGTGATGTTAAAAATTAACTTAATTTTGTGGTTAGATAATGGGGCACTTCTTCTAATTCGTGAAGATCTGGCTTTGCCGACACCTGTGGGTGTTTCTTGCATGGAGTCCAAGAAATCATCGTAAGAGTAATCCAGCCTATTAGCTGCACCCCAACCACCAGGTCCTGGACAGTTGGGGCAGAGAAACAAGATTCTACAGTTGCCTTTTTATCTGCATTTAGGTTTGAATGCTAAGCCACAAGTCAAATTGCCCCTATTTCTTCAATTGTCCATAATGTACTGCATATGGGGATGTATCTAGAATCTCATTTATTTCTCATCTATAATCTTATATTGTAATTATCAGGCACTTCATTTTAGATCTAGATTACCAATGAATTGCACAAGAAGAAAGAAAAGTCCTTTTGGAGCTACCTAGGCATTTAAGCCATTCTTACCTTTGAGTTAATGGTGAATTACCTTAGCTTTAGAGGTAAATAGGATGTGGGTGCAGAATTTTAATCAATGCCTACTTCCCTTCAGGGTTTGCTCCATTCTTTTTTAAAAATTTTAATATCAGCTTTATAAACTTAATACAAATGAACAGGTTTCCTTTTATGAAGATATTTAGGATACTGCATTATATTTTAAAGGTGGAGGCCGGGGTGCCTGGGTGGTGCAGTCAGTTAAGCAAAGGACTCTTGGTTTCGGCTCAGGTTGTGATCTCAGGGTCGTGGGATCAATCCCCACATCATGGGCTCCATGCTCAGCATAGAGTCTGCTTGAGATTCTCTCTTCTTCTCCCTCTGCCCTTCCCACTTGTGCTCACTCTCTCTCTCTCTCTCTCTCTAAAATAAATAAATAAATTTTAAAGGTGGGGACAGTTTCTGAAGGTGGCATGTAAGTTAAATGTGTATGTAACCACGCTAGAGTATATAACACGGATATGTGGGATTCCTTCCCCAGTGCCATTGTGATCACCCACATGGATTCAGATTGTAGCTTCTGGATGTAGGGTATAAGGGTGTACAATTCTAGTCAAGTTACTTTCCTCTCTCTCAGCCTCAGTTTCTTCATTTATAAGTTGAGGTCATTCTTCTTACCTCACAGGTTTGGGGGATAACTCAGACAATACACATACACCATCTAGCTCAGCATGTGACTCATTCCAAAACCTCAGTAAATGATATTAATATTGGTCTGGGTATATTGTTGTTGTGTGCTTATGTGCTTTAAATATCAAATTGTATTTATACAGGCCTGTCCACCTACGTTAGTGGTTTAAGATTTTTAAATGAAATTTAAAATGGAGTTTTAAATAAAATAAGCTCTTAAAATTTTTTTTGTCTAATTTATGTCTTTGGCCATTAAAATTACCTAAGATAAATATTTTTGTTTTTCACTTAAACACCCTTCCCACAAGTATTATGTGGCCATTATAGAAAAACAGATGAGCCAAGACAAAAAACTTTTTGATTACCTATAATTCCATCATATAGAAATAATGCCTAGAACATTTTAGGCAATATTTTCTTCTATGAATATATAAACACACACATATATGTTTATGCATACATAGATACATGAATCACTGGAATAGAAATAAACATAGCATACCTTTAACAAACGATTATACTATGTGTATATTGTTTAGTAATCTTTTTCTAATTTTCTCAATGAAATATTATGGCATTTCTGTGTCAAATGGTTTCATAATATTCTCTTCTATTGCTATATCACAAACTAACCAGGTTTCTCTTTTCAAACTTTTAGATTATTTCAAAATTCTAGAACATCCTTGTGCATAGAGGATTTCATAAAATGTAAGGCACCATCAATGAGAAGATATATTCCAACTTCAGGGATGTCCAAATAAAAAGGTACACTTTAGAATTTATAAAATGTAGTATATCTCTGCACACTGGCATGATTTTTATCTTGAGAAATATTCTTAGAATTAGATTTCTGGGTTTGAGTATTTTTCATCTTTTTGATACATATCGTCAATTGCCCTTCAATTTCTCCCCTGCATACAATCTATGAGTATGATTTTTTTTGCTTATACTCTTGCCAATTTTGGGTATTATGATTCTTATTTGAATTTGTTAATCTGACAGGTCAAAAAGGGCATCTAATTTTAGTTTTAATTTGAATTACATGACTATTATCAAGTCAAACCATTTTAATATATTTATTGGCCCTTTGTTTTTAATACATTATGACTTGCCAAGGTGTTGTTTGAAATATTACACTAAGTTTGTGACTCCCTACTGTAAAGATATTCAAGGAGGAAGACTTATATCTTAGGATCAATTGTATCACGTGTCCACATATGATTCTAAGAAACTGCACTTTTGATCCTTATTAGATGACAAATATCACCCATCTCAAAGCCTTATGATGACACCTGACTCCCTCTAGGTGCATCCTTATACCCTCAACAATCTGCCTCAATAATCTGGGAGGGGAAGCCTGTGTCATGTGTGACAGAAGAGTCATTATTATTCTAGACATGCCACTGCCAACGCCACTTCATGTTTTTCTAACACTTTAACGTCCAAAATTTTCACTGAGAAGTTTTATATAATAGTTAAAAATGGAAAAAAATGGATAAAAAGTTAAAAATTTCCTACCGGTAGGAAATTGTTTACGTAAGCTATGGCAAATTGATTAATATGTGACCATTGAAATTGAAGTATAATATTTAGTGACAGAAAAATGTCCTCAGTATAATGTTAACTAAAAATTCAAGTTTACAAAGTAGTATGGGCGTGGGCGCCTGGGTGGCTCAGTTGGTTAAGCGACTGCCTTCAGTTCAGGTCATGATCCTGGAGTTCCAGGATCAAGTCCCGCATTGGGCTCCCTGCTCAGCAGGGAGTCTGCTTCTCCCTCTGACCCTCCCTCCTCTCATGTGCTCTCTCTCTCTCATTCTCTCTCTCAAATAAATAAATAAAATCTTTAAAACAAAAAAAGCAGTATGGGCATATATACATACGTGTGTACAGTTATATGTATATATGTTAATGTATATACAGTAATACATATATTAATATATTAACAGAATTATTTATGGGATTGTGTGGGTTATCTTGATTTCATTCTTTGGGTTTTAGCATTTTTCCAATTTTTGCAATAAACATATATGCAGAAATATTTTTTAAAATTTAAAAAGTGTAAAGCAAATGTCAACGTCACTCTAAATGCTAAGTCACTAAAAATATTATGCATATGATCAGTGTCAGAAACAAAATGTCTGCTGTAATGTCAATTAATACTGTCTCAGATAACCTTCCAAGGACTTTATGTGTACTTGTACTTATTCATTTAATCCTGAGAATGGCCCTATGAGTTCAGTACTCTTATATATATACATATACCCATTTTTATAGGTGAGGAAACTGAGGCACAGAGTACAAACTTGCTCAAGACCACACAGCTAATAGGTGGTAGAGCCAGAATTTGGACATATGAAGTTGGTCTTAGAATCCATGTCCATGTGCTTAACCATGACACTATTTTGTTATCACTATTATAATTTTTTTTGAGAGGGAAAGAGAAAGGGGGGAAAGGGAGAGGGAGGGAGACTCTTAAGCAGGCTCCGTGCCCAGTGTGGACCCCAACACAGGGCTCAGTCTCACAAGCCTGAGATCATAACTGAGCCAAAATCAAGGGTCAGACGCTTAACTGACAGAGCCACCCAGGCACCCCCATCACTATTATATTTAAAAACATTATTCTGGAAGTGTTGGACAGTTTTATAACAATGCAATAAAAATGACAAATATAATTACTAGAAAGGTGGATGATTTTAGCAATGAAAGACCCAACTGTGACTACTGAAATCTTCCAGAAATATTAAGGCAGTAAGCTAAATGGCTAGCTACACCAGCAAACAAATCACATACTGCAGTTAGAAATAATCTTAATAAAAATGCTCAGAGATAATATGGAGAAAACATGAAAATCCAATTAGAAGGTATATCAGACTCGAATAGATTGAGTCTTAACATATTCTGGGTAAGAAATCTGAATATTTTCCATGTGTAACTATTTTAAATTAATGACTTAATTATAATTCAAATTGAATGCCATATAAAAATTGCTTTGGTACTATTCTAAGATATCATATCAGTAATAAAATTTCACAATCATAATGTGACTTTATTTTTCTTAGTTTTTATCATCTCAAGAGTTTTGGTTTAAAAAAAATTAATTTTTCTAGTTTGCCCCACTCTTCTGGACTTATTTTATTTTGCAGATCAATCTTGCAATCTTGACACTGCATAATTTAATTACCAATTGCAAAGCCATTTTCATAGTCATAATTGTATTCGAGGCAATATTTTTTGGTCAGGTCCTCTAATCTGCAATCAATGTCCTCAGCATCACTACAAAATGATGGGACCTGCAAATAAAAAATGAAGAGTATGAAATGTAAATTGCACCTCTATGTGCTCTGGATAAGCCCTTTGTTCTGTTGGCCTTCACATCTCTCTCTATTGGAGGGAGGAGAGGACTAGAGCTCTGCATGCTCCTGGACAGACTCCCGTCCCTCGTCCACGCCCTCCCCTAAGGCCTCTGGTGCTTGTGGACCACCAGAATTAGTTTCAGGCCCTTTCTCTCCGTGCATGTCACTGATCCCCAGAAGCCCAGGACCCCAGCATATCTCTTGTCTCTGAACTTTCACCCCTAATGGCTCTTTAGATCCCTTTCTCTGACTCTATCTCCCACCCATCTCTAAGTCCTCAGAACCTTCCTCTGCCCTCTGGAACTCCCAGTCATCAGTGAATCTCCTATTCTTTTTTTCACCTCTCTTTATGGTCCCTTCATCTTTGCTCTCAATAACACCCCACTTTCCAGTTTTCTTAGACCATGGGTGTGGAGGTGGAGGAAGTATCTTCCTCACTCTTCCCTGCGGTTTCTGGATCATGCTCCTGTACCCCTCCTTAGAGCCTCACAGTCCTGAAGTTCATGGTATAGAAGGTGGCCCCTCTGTGTGTCAGCCACCTACAACCTTTCCCCATTCTGCATCACCCCCTCCTTCCAAGAACATCCAGTAACTGTCCCTGTTATAATTCTTGGTGATTTCTATATCCACCTGACTAATCCTTCCATCACCTTGGCTTCTCACTTCCTTTTCCCCCTCTCCTCCAGTCTTCCAGCCTTACTTTGTTCCTTGCTGTCATGGTCATACCCTCAGACCTCATCATTACCAATAACTGCACCCTCTCCTACTCTCAGAAGTCTTTGACTTCATCAGATTTATAATCCATGGACCCTACCACCTCTTCATTGTCTCTGTCCAACGTCTTCACCTCCTTGTTTATCCGTCTTAGAGTCTATGGCTCATTACCAGGAATCACTCCCTCACGTGCACCCACTTCCATCGTTTGTCTGTAGAACCCATAACCCTAGTTAAACTAATTGCTCTGCTTTCTCTACACGTGCACCCATGTGGTTAATTACAGCTTGAGAGAAAATACAATCCTGCTTCCTGCCAATCCTACCACCTTTCTTTAGCACATTTGTTTGTGCTTTCCTAGAAAATTATTTTACACCATCAACCCCCTTTCCAAACCTCAACAACTCCTCCCCATCCTTACTCTCTCAGCTGATCACTCTGCATCTTTTTTCCACTGAGAAAATAGGAGAAGTCAGAAAAAATCCTTTGACACACTTCTACCACCATGGGTACCCACTTGTGCATCCGTGTCCCTGTGTACCCTACCTCCTTGGCTCCCCTCTTTCTCTCACACTGGACATCAATTCTACTACAACTGAATCTACCCTTAGCATCTATCCAAAATCTAAGCTGCCTACTCTGTTAGGGATACAAATATGTTTATAACACATTTCCTTTGAGATGCTCAACACAAGTTAAATACATTGTTTTGTTTTCCTATAAACAGTGGAAGAATCCTAAACAAAAATGCATGGAAAAGAAAATCCTTTTAATGTTCAATTATCTCATCATAAAATAAATACAATCTACAATGGCATTTTTGTCATACTTTAAATAACAAAGCAGACATTTTCAAACCACATGGACCTCATGCTTCTCTGGCTTTCTGACTCAGAATGTTTTAAAAAACTCAAAATGTTTTAATAAAGATTCACTTACAATTCATCCCAGAAGTCCAAAACCTATGAGCAATTCTAAATATTAAGAGCAAGTTTGCATTACAGAGAGGCGGGAAACCATCAGGACACGGAATTCCAGTGGCAGGTTACCCTAAGAGGCTATGAAAAGCTCAACAGCATCCTTTAAAATCCGACAAACAATAATGCTCACATACCATTTTCCCCAGGGTAGTCTCAAATGCTTCAGAAAACTTCTTCAACAGATCTGTATCATCACAACGAGTTGCTTTGTACAGCATCTCAAAGGATTTGAACCCATGATTTGCAAAACGTTTTACTGGAAAATGTTAGAGAAAACAGTTTCAGTTGGTTAAGTGTTTTCAACACTAAGATTTAATTGTCTTTGGAATAACTGTAACTTAGGACTTTGATTCTAAAATGATTTGTGGGATTTCTATAAAAACAAGAGATGACAGTTAAGAAAAACTTCTAGGCATTAATTGATCATAATAAACCATGAGTCAAGTGGCACTGTACCCAGTTATCCAGTGATGAGGTTTGCTTTGATATATTATTCTTTAGCTTGCAATCACATTAAGAAAATGAACACTTAAGGGAAAAAGAGATTTAAACATTTTTAAATTATATTTCTGGGAATTTTTGAAAAATCCTGCCTTGGTCAAAGATATCTTTTATGTTTACATAAATTTGTATCATATATGTTTCTATTATATTTTTAACCAATATACACTGAAAAATTTCTAAATATGATGGACAATCACAATCCTTGAAAGTGTAATTCCCACAGAGGACTCCTCCTTGGATCAGAAACTTGCATGGTTAGGCACAGCAAGATGTCCCATAATATTCTGAGACAATGACCCCTAATAGCATCAGCATTAAAATACTACTGTCTCAATCTGTGACAGAGGTGAGTGACACTGTAGAACTTTTAATTACTACCCAAATTTGTGGGAAAAAAATAGCTCAAGTAATTGGGCTTTATTCTTTTTCCAAGACATTGGCATTTAAACTCCATCTATGGTACTGAATCAAGAATCATTCCAAAGAATATTTATTTACACCAGACAAAGATATTGGCTATTTTTATAACAATACATATATTTAAGATTATAGAATAGCTCTAAATCTAAATCAGACCTAAAGAGATTGTAACTGACCTTTCCCCATTACATATCATGGATCCTACTTTAAATATAAGCTCTTCTGCAGACTATGAGACTATAAGTTCAAGTTTATGGATCAAGAACATGCTGACAAGTCTATTTCTGGTAGATAACAAGGAGAGGGCCAAGATGGGTTTGCCTTAAACAGAATCTTGTCCTGTAGCAATCAATAACCAGACTCTGATGGGCCAACATTTTAAATCAAGGGCTGAACATTTCTCTTATTCACAAACATTTCAAATTCATGGCACCATCTTTTAAGTAAGCTCTATGCCCAATGTGGGGCTCAAACTCATGACCCCAAGATCAAGAGTTGCATGCTCTACTAAGTGAGCCAGGCAGGTGCCCCTCATGGCACCATTTTTCACTCATGAAACCCAATCCCTATAGTAAGGCAGTTTTCCTCTTAAATGTTCAGAAACGTACACATACGCAAACCCACACACACATATACAAAAGGAGTCCAGGAAGAAATTAAAACTTACTAGCACAGTCTGGCCATTCAGTGGAATATGGTGGCTTCCAGATTCCATCTTCATAAGCACAGTAATACTTCTCAGTAGACCCTTCTGTGAAATCATAGCCCTCTGAGCAACTTAATGTGCAGTTAACTCCAGCACTATCTTGAGTACATATAAAATCCCCATTTACAGGTGTAAATGGAACTTCACAGGGAGAAGCTGCATAAAAAAAAATGTACCATTATTTACAGTGGTATAAACAATATAACTAATATAAATTAAATTCTATGAGTCTAAGCTGAATTTTGAAAAGGACTCCTCCTGTCCACCAGCACTCCTAGAAAAACTATCATCATAAATCCTCAGTGTGGGAACGTGACAACATATGCCTCTTGGTTCCTAGGTGGGCACAGTTGAAAAGCTGTACCTATGTATGATTAGAGGTTGTGCATATATTTTATAAATGCTAAGTTATTTCTGATTTGGGGTTGTTATTTGTGGCCTTCCTATAATAAGAGTGAAAACTAGATAGCATTATGTAGCAAGTATATTTTCAGAGTCTGTCTCCTCAACTCTTCAAAATAGAATTATGACAGTAACATTTTGTACTTTTAGTGAAAATGTTAACGAAATGTTAAAGACTACTCTTGAAGAAAATATTTCTATGTATCATGAAGTGAAGCAATTACAATGGGAAACGTAAATAAGATCTGTCATTATACTTACTTTACGAATCTACTGTACACAGTCCATTTTCTCTCACAAAATATAGTAATTACATATAGCAAATGTCAACGAGATTTCTGGAGGTTTATGAAGGGAATACCTTTTATGACAATGTGAATGTCACAGCTTCTGTTATTGCCCGAGGGATCGGTGGCTGTATACCGTACTAGAGTCTCCCCGTGAGGGAGAAGGTCTCCTGGTGAATGGCTCCTGGTGATGAGCAATACGGCCCCTAGAGAGGAAAGAAGGGACCTAGTTTTGGGGTGACTGGTCTGCAGTCACTTTATCAGTTCCTGTATTTGATTTGAATTTTCATTTTCTCTTTATACAAACCAGCTGGGCATTCAATTTATGTTGACTTGGTCACTAGTAAAAAAATAAAAGATGCAATATTTATGCTGTAACATAGAAGTATTAGACTCAAAAACCTCATCAGAGTAAGGCATTCTTGCTAAATAAATGATTTTCCTTGAGTAGATCAGTCTATTGGCATACTGGAAAATTTTTTAAATTCTTTACTTAAATTCGATTTAGTTAGTATATACGATATTATTAGTTTGAGGGGTAGAATTCAGTGATTCATCAGTTGTATATAACACCTGGTGCTCATTACATCAAGTGCCCTCCTCAGTGCCTGTCACCCAATTATCCCTACCCCTCACTCACCAATAGCGGAAATTTAATTAAGAAATTTATTTAATTTGCCTTTTTAATTGTTGCTTACTGGGTTTTAGTGAGACCTTTAACATGAACTTCAACTGTATTTGCTCATTTTTTTTTCTGCTTTCCTATGAACTTTTCTGATTTTAGGGGCAGATGTTGAAGAAATGAGTATGAACACGAACTCTACTAACAATATTACTAAAATGCATAGTTTATGCCTTCAGGACAATGTAAACATAGAGACTCAATGAATAGGTTTAATAAATGTGCACTGGAGACTGAATGAAGGGAACCCCATGGATAGGTAATATTAGTAATATTAAATTATATAAAACTATCCTAGCATTAAAACATATTACCTTATATGATTATTCATTCTACTTAGACAAGATGCAATTTGCTTTTCATTTCTTTTATCCTTTTTAAAAGTTTTTAAAAATGAAATACAATTCAGGGTTAACCATGCTGACCACAAAGTCTCTGCGTCTGCACCTGAGTTGTCTGAGAACTGAGGCTCATCCCATGTTGCAGGATACTCCTTCTCTGAGACTTGAATTGGAGGTGGGGATCTGCACCAGTCTATGCTAGGTGGTTCTACATCTAAAAAACAGGAAAGCAGAGAAAGAAGTTACAACTGATATTCAAAAATGACAAGGGGGTGTGCAGAGGAGAATTGAAGTCTACTTGTGCTGGCAGAGAACCTTGACCTTGTTAAGCTGGCCCTGGAGCCCCCTTTGACAATGAGATTTGTGGTAACCCTGGTCTCAAGGCGAAAGAAAGAGCTGAGTCTTGTTATGCTGCCCTCTCCCTGTTAAAGAGGAAATACTAGGTTCCTA
Source organism: Callorhinus ursinus (assembly GCF_003265705.2). Lineage (NCBI taxonomy): Eukaryota > Metazoa > Chordata > Mammalia > Carnivora > Otariidae > Callorhinus > Callorhinus ursinus. Next base: position 19,257,438 of record NW_027397086.1, on the reverse strand, counting down.
AAATCACCCTGAGCACAGCCATGTAAAAGGCAATTCTGGGGGCACCTGGGTGGCTTAGTTGGTTAAGTGTCCAACTCCTGGTTTTGGCTCAGGGCATGATCTCAGGGTTGTGAGATCGAGCCCCTAGTGGGGCTCCACACTCAGCACGGAGTCTGCTTGACATTCTCTCTCCTTCTCCCTCTGCCCCTCCCCCGATCACTCGCTATCTCTACCCCACCAAATAAATAAATAAATAAATAAATAAAGCTTTAAAACAAAATAAAAGATTTTTTAAAAAGGCAGTTCTGGATGTGGTGGGCATTCTACCCAGAGTAGTTGAGCTGATCGACCAGGAAGTGAAGAGAACCTTCCCAGAGAAGCAGAAGGACTGAAATGACCAAATCTCAGGCTAGGCAAATTTAAGGGACTTATCTGAGGTCATTATGCTAGAAGACTGCAATCACGGGCATTAAGACCAAGGTATCTCTCTACATGATATACGAAAACACATACTCGGAAATTAAATGAACTGTATCTGTGAGAATATATAGATTTCTGTTTTATGCTAAGTCTTTTCTCTTTTCCTCATGCTTGTCATTTCATTAGCGCAGTGCCTTTGGTTTACTACTTTTTGAGACTATAAATTCTGTTGACCTGTGATGAAGTCTCTCTTGCTCACAGTTAGCTTTTCACTGCAGAGCACAGCACCTGGTCCGTAACACATGCTCAAAAAAAGTTGCTGAATAAAGAAAAACGTGAAGAAATGCTCATTGGAGGTCTGTGCACTTGAAGGGTGCTGAATCAAGTCAATTCAGAGTTAAACTGACAAATCTGGCAGCATTTACTATTTTCCCAAAAGAAATTGCAAATAGGTATTTCCAAGATATTCTAAACTTACCTGATTCTGGACAAACATTTTATTTTATTATTTTTTTTCAAAAGATTTTATTTATTTATTTGACAGAGAGAAAGAGACTGCAAAAGAGGGAACACAAGCAGGGGGAGTGGAGGAGGGAGAAGCAGGCTTCCCGCGGAGCAGGAAGCCCGACGCGGGGCTCGATCCCAGGACCCCCGGATCATGACCTGAGCCGAAGGCAGACGCTTAATGACTGAGCCACCCAGGTGCCCCTGGACAAACATTTTAAAGCTGAACTGCAGGCATAAGAGAGCACCAAGACTCAGTTAATTACCGTCAAAAGCACGGGAGGTAATGGCGGTCTCCAAAGGAGAGAGAAAGCCTATTTCAGAGCATGTGAGGCAGCATTCCCTGGAACGCTGAGCAAAAGCATTCCTGCTTCCTCTCACTTATCAGTAAGATACCCACCCCCGTCATCTGAGGAAACGAGAAAATGTGGGCTTTCAAATATTTTCTCTGTCTCTGTCTCTGTCTCTCTCTGCCCCCTCCCCCTCTCCTTCTCTCCCTTTCTCTCACCTTCTCCTGTTCCCTCTTCTTTCCCATTTCATCTCTCTTTCATAATCTGAAAATCCAGGGTCTAGCTAGACACTTGAGTACACATTTTACATTTCACCAGGCTGACTCTTCATTGTGAAAAATTAAAACTTGGCAAATGCTGAACCACAGTTCCATGTCTAAAATCACAGTATTATAGAAAACAAATCCAGCATATTTTTCATATGACTGGCAAAGTTCATGTTTAAAACAACACTGAACAAGCAATGGAAAAACCTAAGCACTATGAAATGAATTAGGCTGATTTTTACTTGCATCGTTTTTTATCTACTTTTACCCAAACCTGTAATTTCTAAGGTAAGGAGCCAGTCTGATATACATTAGTTATTTCAAAAAGTTATGTAAAATTCTTGAAATAAAATGAATTTAATGTGCTGAATTTTTAAACAAACATATTAAAATATATGAGACGAATATAGCAAAATGTCAATATGTTTATATAGAGCTTAACGTGTGTCAGGCACCAGTTCAAGTGGTTTATGAATTTTAACTAATTAAAAACCTTACAATAACCCTGTGATGTAATATGTTAATTAATTATATTTCTGGATGAAGAATCTGAGGCACAAAGAGGCTACTGTTCACACTGACTTTAGGTGGGAGAGTGGACTCAGATTGGGCTCAGAGTCTGTGCTCTTGACTACAGACTGCTACATATCCTATTACTGCACATATTACATCTTGGTGGTGGGTATCTGATATCTACTGAATAGCCACTGAATTGATTGAAAATACAAAGACGAATTGGGAGATGGGGTGGCAAACCAGCACCCCCCTTCCAAAAGGACTGGTCTATAGCAGTGGTTGTAAGCGTGAAGAGACTAGGACAGATTTCAGAGACAACAGTAGATGAAACCAGCAGCACTGGGTAACTGACTGGATGCTGGTGATGGAAGGAAAGGAGTCAAGGATGACTTCCAGACTTTTGCCTGGTAGGTAGGTGACTGGCTGTGCCATTTTCTGAGCTGAGAAATATACTAGGTTTGGGTGAGTTTGAAATGCCTGTAAGACATCTACATGGAAAGCTCGGGAGGCAGTTCTATATATTGGTTTGAACTTCAGAAAAGAGATTGAGATAGAAATCTGAAAGTGGTCAGTTAACAAAATCACTGGGAAAACTATGGAAAGAGAAAGAGAAGAGGACTAGGCTGGAACCCTGGGGATGAGCCACGTTTGAAAGTTGGTCTGAGGAAGAGAAGCCACGTAGGAAAGAGATAAAGAAGAAATGAGAACAAAGGGTTGGGGAACCAAGAAAGATGGGTATCAGATAAGCTAGAGAAGGAGACAATTTCAGTAAGTAGAGTGTGGTTAAATAATGTAAAATCTAGGGCACCTGGGCGGCTCAGTCGCTTACATTATGCATCTGCCTTCGGCTCAGGTCGCGATCCCAGGGTCCTGGGTTCGAGCCCCGCATCGGGCTCCCTGCTCGGCAGGGAGTCTGCTTCTCCCTCTCCCTCTGACCCTCGCCCTGCTCATGCTCTCACTCACATGCGCTCTCTTTCTCTCAAATGAATAAATGCAAAATCTTAAAATTTTTTTTAAATCTAAGGAAAGATTATGTAAAATAAGAACTAAAAAGTGTGCAGTAGGAGTAACTCTACAGATGACTGATAACTCTGGTGACAGTAGTTCATATGAGTGAAGGTGACAAGAGCCAGACACACTGAGTGACTTTGAAAATACATGGCCCTTGAGACAAAACAGATGGCAACCACTGGGGACTTTTCAAAAGACTCATATTGGAAGAAATCAAAGAGAGACAGCGACACATAAAGAGTATGTAGGTTTCAGAGAGGGAGGGGCTTGAGCAGGTTTCAAGGCCCATAGGGAGAATCAGTGGGAGGGAGTTGTTGAAGATAAAGGGGCAGCATAGCCCTTGGAGGGCTGGATGATTTTCACAAACCCACCCAAGTAATTTCACGACTTACCAATAACCTTGACATGGAAGGTGCAGCTGGCTTGGTTGCTGGAGAGGTCAACTGCTGTATATGTGATAGCAACATCTCCAATCGGGAAAAGGTAAGGTGGGGTGAAAGCTGGATGAACATGGATTGATACCTTTTAGAGATAAATGAATATATTGAAAGTTAAAGTTAATAGCAATGGTATTTTTTTTAACTTAAATATTATTAGGAAAAGTGAAATTAAAAATGATACAATATTTCATACATATCGCAAATAGGAAAAAAGAATCAGGCACAGCCTTTCGTTGTGTTTCTTTCCAGATTATTATTCTATTCACGTAGTTTATACAGTTGGTATACATATGAAATGTTGTTCCTTGTTTTTTAAACATAATATCTTAAAACATTCTTTATGTTGTTACATAGTCTTTAGAACTTAAGAAGACACTTAAATGTCTCCATGATTTTCTATAGAATAAATATATGCTAATTTAAAAAAATCTATTGAAGGACATTTAAATTGGCCCCAAATGGTCCCATTTTATTGATAGATAATACACAATTTCTTTCCCAAAACATGGTAATAACTTGCATTCCCATTTGTCAGTATTTGATAGTGTCTGTGTTAAAGTTCCCGCTCTAAGTTCTCTACCCTATATTAAATACCATTATTTTTTGGTAACTCAAAAATATGACACCAGGTAATTTTTTTAATTCACAATTTCTTAATGCCTTAGACTAAGATTAAATTCTCATATGTTTGCAAGATATAAATATATTCTTTCTTTTTTGTATTATATGTTTGCCTTCTTAGTCCACTTGAAAATTATGATACAATACATTTATATTAATGTGTAGGTAATAAATATTCTAACCTTTGATAAGTTTGAAGCATTTGTCTCAAGTTTACTATTTGTCTTTTAATTTAGAAATTTTTTTTACTTTAAATTTTTTATTGTTATGTTAATCACCATACATTACATCATTAGTTTTTGATGTAGTGTTCCATGATTCATTGTTTGTCCATAACACCCAGTGCTCCATGCAGAATGTGCCCTCTTTAATATCCATCACCAGGCTAACCCATCCCTCCACTCCCTCCCCTCTAGAACCCACAGTTTGTTTTTCAGAGTCCATTGTCTCTCATAGTTCCTCTCCCCCTCCAATTTACTCCCCTTCATTCTTCCCCTCCTGCTATCTTCTTCTTCTTTTTTTTTCTTAACATATATTGCATTATTTGTTTCAGAGGTACAGATCTGTGATTCAACAGTCTTGCACAATACACAGCGCTCACCATAGCACATACCCTCCCCAATGTCTATCACCCAGCCACCCCATCCCTCCCACCCCCCCACCACTCCAGCAACCCTCAGTTTGTTTCCTGAGATTAAGAGTTCCTCATATCAGTGAGGTCACATGATACATGTCTTTCTCTGATTGACTTATTTCACTCAGCATAACACCCTCCAGTTCCATCCACGTCATTGCAAATGGCAAGATCTCATTCCTTCTGATGGCTGCATAATATACCATTGTGTATATATACCACATCTTCTTTATCCATTCATCTTTCGATGGACATCTTGGCTCTTTCCACAGTTTGGCTATTTTGGACATTACTGCTATAAACAGTGGGGTACATGTGCCCCTTCAGATCCCTACATTTTTATCTTTGTGGTAAATACCCAGTAGTGCAATGGCCGGATCGTATCGTAGCTCTATTTTCAACTTTTTGAGGAACCTCCATACTGTTTTCCAGAGTGGCTGCACCAGCTTGCATTCCCACCAACAGTGTGGGAGGGGTCCCCTTTCTCCACATCCCCGGCAATATCTGTCATTTCCTGACTTGTTAATTCTAGCCATTCTGACGGGTGTGAGGTGGTATCTCATGGAGGTTTTGATTTGGATTTCCCTGATGCCGAGCGATGTTGAGCACTTTTTCATGGGTCTGTTGGCCATTTGGATGTCTTCTTTGGAAAAATGTCTGTTCATGTCTTCTGCCCATTTCTTGATTGGATTATTTGTTCTTTGGGTGTTGAGTTTGATAAGTTCTTTATAGATTTTGGATACTAGCCCTTTATCTGATATGTCATTTGCAAATATTTTCTCCCATTCTGTCGGTTGTCTTTTGGTTTTGTGGACTGTTTCTTTTGCTGTGCAAAAGCTTTTTATCTTGATGAAATCCCAATAGTTCATTTTTGCCCTTGCTTCCCTTGCCTTTGCTGATGTTTCTAGGAAGAACTTGCTGCAGCTGAGGTCGAAGAGGTTGCTGCCTCTGTTCTCCTTTAGAATTTTGATGGACTCCTGTCTCACGTTTAGGTCTTTCAACCGTTTGGAGTCTATTTTTGTGGGTGGTGTAAGGAAATGGTCCAGTTTTATTCTTCTGCATGTGGCTGTCCAATTTTCCCAACACCGTTTGTTGAAGAGACTGTCTTTTTGCCATTGGACATTCTTTCCTGCTTTGTCAAAAATTAGTTGACCATAGAGTTGAGGGTCCATTTCTGGGCTTTCGATTCTGTTCCATTGATCTATGTGTCTGTTTTGGTGCCAGTACCATACTGTCTTGATGATGACAGCTTTGTAATAGAGCTGGAAGTCCGGAATTGTGATGCCGCCAGCTTTGCTTTTCTTTTTCAATATTCCTCTGGCTATTCGGGGGTCTCTTCTGGTTCCATACAAATTTTAGGATTATTTGTTCCATTTCTTTGAAAAAAGTGGATGGTATTTTGATGGGGATTGCACTGAATGTGTAGATTGCTCTAGGTAGCATTGACATCTTCACAATGTTTGTTCTTCCAATCCATGAGCATGGAACGTTTTTCCATTTCTTTGTGTCTTCCTCAATTTCTTTCATGAGTATTTTATAGTTTTCTGAGTACAGATCCTTTGCCTCTTTGGTTAGATTTACTCCTAGGTATCTTATGGTTTTGGGTGCAACTGTAAATGGGATTGACTCCTTAATTTGTCTCTCTTCTGTCTTGTTGTTGGTGTATAGGAATGCCACTGATTTCTGTGCATTGATTTTATATCCTGCCACTTGACTGAATTCCTGTATGAGTTCTAGCAGTTTTGGGGTGGAGTCTCTTGGGTTTCCCACATAAAGTATCATATCATCTGCAAAGAGTGAGAGTTTGGCTTCCTCTTTGCCGATGTGGATGCCTTTGATTTCTTTTTGTTGTCTGATTGCTGTGGCTAGAACTTCTAATACTATGTTGAATAACAGTGGTGATAGTGGACATCCCTGCAGTGTTCCTGACCTTAGGGGGAAAGCTCTCAGCTTTTCCCCATTGAGAATGATATTCGCTGTAGGTTTTTCATAGATGGCTTTTATGATATTGAGGTATGTACCCTCTATCCCTATACTCTAAAGAGTTTTGATCAAGAAGGTATGCTGTACTTTTCAAATGCTTTTTCTGCATCTATTGAGAGGATCATATGATATTTATTTATTTATTTTTTGTTAATATATTGTATCACGTTGACTGATTTGCAGATGTTGAACCAACCTTGCAGCCCAGGGATAAATCCCACTTGGTCATGGTGAATAATCCTTTCAATGTACTGTTGGATCCTATTGGCTAGTATTTTGGTGAGAATTTTTGCATCCATGTTCATCAAGGATATTGGTCTGTAATTCTCCTTTTTGATGGGGTCTTTGATTTTGGGATCAAGGTAATGGTGGCCTCATAAAATGAGTTTGGAAGTTTTCCTTCCACTTCTATTTTTTGGAACAGTTTCAGGAGAATAAGTATTAATTCTTCTTTATATGTTTCGTAGAATTCCCCTGGGAAGCCATCTGTCCCTGGGCTTTTGTTTGTTCGGAGATTTTTGATGACTGCTTCCATTTCCTTAGTGGTTATAGGTCTGTTCAGGTTTTCTATTTCTTCTCGATTCATTTTTGGTAGTTGATACATCTCTAGGAATGCATCCATTTCTTCCAGGTTATCTAATTTGCTGGCATATAGTTGCTCATAATATGTTCTTATAATTGTTTGTATTTCTTTGGTGTTGGTTGTGATCTCTCCTCTTTCATTCATGATTTTGTTGATTTGGGTCATTTCTCTTTTCTTTTGGAAAGTCTGGCCAGGGGTTTATCAATCTTGTTAATTCTTTCAAAGAAAGAACCAGCTCCTAGTTTCGTTGATCTGTTCTACTGTTCTTTTGGTTTCTATTTCATTGATTTCTGCTCTAATCTTTATTATTTCTCTCCTCCTGCTGGGTTTAGGCTTTATTTGCTGTTTTTTCTCTACCTCCTTTAGGCGTAGGGTTAGGTTGTGTATTTGAGACCTTTCTTGTTTCTTGAGAAAGGCTTGTATTTGCTATATACTTTCCTCTTAGGACTGCCTTTGCTGTATCCCAAAGATTTTGAATAGTTGTGTTTTCATTTTCATTGGTTTCCATGAATTTTTTAAATTCTTCTTTAATTTCCTGGTTGACCCATTCATTCTTTAGTAGGATGCTCTTTAGCCTCCATGTATTTGAGTTCTTTCCGATTTTCCTCTTGTGACTGAGTTCTAGTTTCAAAGCACTGTGGTCTGAAAATATGCAGGGAATAATCCCAATCTTTTGGTACAAGTTGGGACCTGATTTGTGACCTAGGATGTGATCTATCCTGGAGAATGTTCCATGGGCACTAGAGAAGAATGTGTACTCCGTTTCTTTGGGATGGAATGTTCTGAATATGTCTGGGAAGTCCATTTGGTCCAGTGTGTCATTTAAAGTCTTTATTTCCTTGTTGATCTTTTGCGTAGATGATCTGTCCATTTCAGTCAGGGGGGTGTTAAAGTCCCCCACTATTATTGTATTGTTGTCAATGTGTTTCTTCGCTTTTGTTATTAATTGCCTTATATAATTGGCTGCTCCCATGTTAGGGGCAGAGATATTTACAATTGTTAGATCCTCTTGTTGGATAGACCCTTTAGGTAGGATATAGTGTCCGTCCTCATCTCTTACTACAGTCTTTGGTTTAAAATCTAATTTGTCTGATATAAGGATTGCCACCCCAGCTTTCTTTTGGTGTCCATTAGCATGGTAAATGGTTTTCCACCCCCTCACTTTCAATCTGGGGGTGTCTTTGGGTCTAAAATGAGTCTCTTGCAGACAGCATATCGATGGGTCTTGGTTTTTAATCCAATCTGATAGTCTGTGTCTTTTGATTGGGGCATTTAGCCCATTTACATTCAGGGTAACTATCGAAAGATATGAATTTAGTGCCATTGTATTGCCTGTAAGGTGACTGTTACTGTATATTGTCTGTGCTCCTTTCTGATCTATGCTGCTTTTAGGCTCTCTCTTTGCTTCGAGGACCCCTTTCAATATTTCTTAGAGGGCTGGTTTCGTGTTTGCCAATTCCTTTAGTTTTTGTTTGTCCTGGAAGCCTTTTATCTCTCCTTCTATTTTCAATGACAGCCTAGCTGGATATAGTATTCTTGGCTGCATATTTTTCTCGTTTAGTGCTCTGAAGATATCATGCCAGTCCTTTCTGGCCTGCCAGGTCTCTGTGGATAGGTCTGTTGCCAATCTAATGTTTCTACCATTGTAGCTTACATATCTCTTCTCCTCAGCTGCTTTCAGGATTTTCTCTTTGTCTCTGAGACTCGTAAGTTTTACTATTAGATGTCAGGGTGTTGACCTATTTTTATTGATTTTGAGAGGGGTTCTCTGTGCCTCCTGGATTTTGATGCCTGTTTCCTTCCCCTCATTAGGATAGTTCTCTGCTATAATTTGCCCCAATATACCTTCTGCCCCTCTCTCTCTTTCTTCTTCTTCTGGGATCCCAATTATTCTAATGTTGTTTGGTCTTATTGTATCGCTTATCTCTTGAATTCTGCCCTCGTGATCCAGTAGTTGTTTATCTCTTTTCCTCAGCTTCTTTATCTTCCATCATTTGGTCTTCTATATCGCTAATTCTCTCTTCTGCCTCATTTATCCTAGCAGATATTGCCCCCATTTTTGATAGCACCTCATTAAGAGCCTTTTGGATTTCGACCTGTTTAGATTTTAGTTCTTTTATTTCTCCAGGAAGGGTTTCTCTAATAACCTCCATGCTTTTTTCAAGCCCAGCTAGTATCTTTAAAATCATGGTTCTGAACTCTAGGTCTGACATCGTACTAATGTCTGTATTGAGTAGGTCCCTGGCAGATGGTACTACCTCTTGTTCTTTTTGTTGAGGTGATTTTTTTTTGTCTTGTCATCTTGTCCAGAGGAGAATAGATGAATGAGAGAACAAAATGCTAACAGGTTAACAACATCCCCAGAAAATATACTCTAAACAAATCAGAAAAGACTTGGAACCAGGGGAGAAGAAAGGGAAAGAAAGAAAAAAGAAAGAGAAGAAAAAAAGAAAAAGAAAAAGATAAAAACAAACAAAAACAGAACAAAACAAAACAAAACAGAATATGATCAAATATGATCAGGCTAGTGCATAGATCAGTGCCACACACTAGATTTTGGGTGTATTTTGGTCTGTTAGAAGAAAGTGCCTCCTAAAATTTTAAAGAAAGAAAGACTTATATATGTACAAAATAAGGGTTGATATAATGAAGGGATGGAATATGACTGTAAAGATGAAAATTATAAAAGATTTTATAAAAGGAATTGATAAGATAAGAAGTTGTTTGAGAAAAGAAAGAAGAAGATTTAAAAAAAAAGAGGGGGAGAGAATGTGATCAGGCAGGAGACTAGAATAATGCCATACACTAGTGATTTCGGGTGTATTTTGATCTGTTAGAAGAAACTGTATCTCCGAATTTTAAAGAGAGAACAACTTATATATATATGCCAAAAATAAGGGTAACTACTATGAAGGGACAGAATCTGACTCTAAAAATGAAAAATATAAAAAAATTTTTTTTAAAAAGGGATTGATAAGATGTTGGTTGAAAAAGGGAAAAAGAAAAATTCAAAAAAAAAAACAGTTAAAAAAATTAACTTTGAATGACTAAAGAATCATGGTAAAAAAGCCATGAATTCTATGTGCCGTATTCCCCTAGCGCTGGAGTTCTCCTGTTCTCATTGATCGGTAAACTTGGTCTTGGCTGGCGGTTCTTGCTGATCTTCTGGGGGAGGGGCCTGTTGCCGTGGTTCCCAAATGTCTTTGCGGGAGTTGGAATTGACCCGCCCTTGCCGGTCCGGGCTAAGTAATCTGCTCGGGTTTGCTCTCGGGAGCTTTTGTTCCCTGCAAGCTCTCGGTACAGCTTTGGAGGACGAGAGTGAAAATGGTGGCCTCCAATCTCCGCCCTGGAGGAGCCGAGAACTCGGGGCCCCACTCCTCAGTGCGCCCCCAGAGAAAAGCAGTCATTCACTCCCGGCTCCCCGGTCTCCGGCTGCACTCCATGCTCACCCGGCCTGTGACCGAGCATTTCTATCTCTGGCACCCGACTCAGTGTGGAGTCTCCAAACCCAGCAGATCCCTGCGGTGCGCTCTCTGGCCGTTCCTCCCGGAGGAGAAAGGGGAGTCTCTCTGAATCTGCTGCTTGTTGGGTCCCTGCTTCCAGTAAGTGGTCGCTTTTCTGTTCAGAGAGTTGTTGCTATTCTTTTCTTCGATCTCCTGTTGAGTTCGTAGGTGTTCAGAATTGTTTGATCCCTATTCAGCTGAATTCCTGAGACCAGAGGAAATCCACGTCTCCTACTCCTCCGCCATCTTGCTCTGCCCCCTGTCCCTTATTTTAGGAATTTTTTAAAATACAAATTTAAAAATACTTTTGTAGCCAAATACATTTGTCTTTTCAATTGTACTTTTAAAAATATTTCAACACTCAGGTGCTACATTTAGTGTGAACTCTCATTAGATCCTGAAATATGCCCCTGTATTCTGCTGGGGGGAGAAAATTCAATTTCAAAATGGCATATTGTGTTTTATGGTCAGGAAGGACAGAGGACTGTGGGAGCCTGTGGAGGCTTGTTGATGATCCTGATGAAGGTAACAACAATGCATGTTTTCATGGGCCTTTTAACGGAAAGTAGAAACCACACATGATGGACTAATCATTCAACATGTACATCACCTACAGTCCCTTTAGCCCTAGAAGTCACATTTGCCCTTTTAAATTCAGATTTAAAAGTTACCTTGTCCTTAGTTACCTAAAGAAAAATACCATATGAGCTCTACTTAATGTGGAATCTAAGAAAACAAAGAAACAAACTCCTAGATACAGAGAACAGGTGGTGGTTGTCAGAGGTGGGGGTGGGGGAGGGGGATGAAATGGGGTAAGGGGGTCACAAGGTACAAATTTCCATTTATAAAATAAATAAATCCTGGGAATGTAATGTACAGCATGATCACTACAGTTGATTTTTTAAAAAGCTACCCTGATTCTAAGTATATTCAACACAATGATCAGAACAATTTTTCTGTGTGCGTTGTGGCCCCCACCCTGATAAATCCTGGCTGGCATGATTTACACAAGTTTACATGCAGTTGTGAAAACCATATACCATAAAAGCACCTTAATGTATGTGAATACTAACAGTGTAAATTCAAGGGGAGTTAAATCCTAAATGAATTCCTTTTCTAACATCTGATGGATAATTATCTCAAGCTACTGTATATATAATGTTGAAATATTGTATTCTGAACAAAATACTGTGTTAGAGAAAGCTGAATTAAAAACTGATCCCTCCTTTACAATATGTAATCATTTAGGGCTCATATTTTAAAAGATATGTTCATAAACAGGAATTTAGATTGTTTCCACATTTTTTTTTCCTTGAAAGATCATCAGAGCTTAGTAAGGGGCAAAGAATTCCTAGTCAAGTAATCTTAGTGGATACATAATACAACAAATCCATGGAATAAGAGTTTGCATTTTAGAGATTTTTATGAGATTTCTAGTTAAAAACTCAAGGCTGATCATTCTTCTATCTAATGAGGCATTAATATTTATGAGTACAGTTTATATAGACAGTACTATCATTCGTATATTAGTAAATCTTCAATATCACGCATACTTGTAGTGCATTTAGAATCCATTTGAAAAGGATACAAATATTCGCACAAACCTTACCTTTTCCCCAGAGTTGTCTCTAGCTGTTGGGATTTGCCAGGTGATATTAGCAGAGTCTTGCTGTTCCAGAGTCTTAGCCTCTATGTCCTTAGGACAGCTGATTTGAGGAGCCTCCACATCTGACTCAGAAAATGCACAAATCAATGAGTCAATTGATACCTAATTCTAAGTCATTTAAGAAAGAGGTAAAAATACATGAATACTCTGTGACTCATTTTTTACATCCCAATACCGGATTCATTTGGAACATGCAACTGCCTTCAGCATGGCTTATGAGGCCCTTCCTGACCTGGTACCTGCTGACCTCTTAGCTTCATCTCTTATGGTTGCCTGACCGGAGCTTACTCTACACGCTGGATGCTCTCATTTCCATGCAAACTCCATGGTCTTTCTTGCACCTGGGTCTTTGCCCAGGTTCTTTTACATGCCTGAGTCAATGCCCTCTCCCTTCTTTACCTAGATAACTCCTCCTTGTTCTTTCTCAGCTTAGACACAAGGTCCTCAGGAACTGCTTCCTCCATAGGCTCCCACAGCCCTCTGTCCTTCCTGACCATAAAACTCAACACGTCATTTTGAAATTGAATTTTCTCCCCCCACAGAATTCACATTTGTTGAAGGCCAGGATATCTCTTGTCTCATTGTGTTAAATAGTGCCTGGCAAACACCAGAAGCTTGGCAAATATTTTTGAATGAAATAAAGAAACAAAAAATAAATGTTGACTGTGGCTGGAAGGAATTACACTTGAAAACAAGGCTGTCAAGTAGAATTAATTAGTAGTGCTAAAATGCACTGTCAAAACACCAAATTGAAGCCAATGATATTTTTTTGCAGCGTGAAACTCTGCAATACAGATACTGAGTTAGAGGTGGTAACATTAAATATATCCACATTAATCACTGTAGACCTAAGTTCTTATATATAACATAAAAGTACTCTTATTTTAAGTTACGTTAAATTAGGTCTTCTGTAACTTGTAGCTGAATACATCTGAGTTGATATAATCTGTGTCTCATATCTTCTTGTTTCTTGAAAACTTTTTACAATTTATATTTTCTTTTTCTTGGAGGGGCTGATACTTGGACACTTTCCCCCCACAATATGCATCAGCATATTGACTCTGAAAATCTAAAAAAGTAGTTGATTTTCCATTCACACGTGAATAACAGCTTAACTGGATTAGGAATTTAAAGTTCCTATTTTCTTTCTGTATTTTTTGGACGTTGCTATATTTCCTTCTGGCATTTATAGTTGTAAATGAGAAGTATCATGTAAGTCTGCTTCTTGCTTCTTTTGTGCAATTTCTCTATTCTCTCTGGAAACTGATTTAAGATTTTCTTGTTAAATTCTGGACCTCAGAAAGTTCACCAGTCGTGAAAATATGCCTGCCTAATAGTCAGGGGCTATGACTGATCTCACATTTCAAGTTTAGCTCAGAGAAACATCCTTCTATTGGTTAAGAAAATTCTTCTCTTCCATCCCCTTCCCTCTCTCCTTCTGGAACTCTTTCTTAAATGGACATTGGGGCTTTTTCTTATCATTGGTATCTCTTAACTTCCATCTTTTTGGTTTGATCACTTGGGATATTCAAGTTCGTTGTTTATTATTTTTCCATTCTGAGGAAACTCTCAATTTGGTTCTTCAACAACATCTGTTCTACTTTATTTATCCTTCTCTTAGAGATATTTCTGATGCTTTTACTTTTCCGAAATCTTTCTTGTTCTCAATACCCCCTTTTTTCATAGAAGTCTATTCTGGTTGCAAGTAAGATGGCAATGTCCTCCTGTGAAAATAACGGGATATGGGTCTCAAAGGGCTGATAACTTGATTCCTGGGGCACCTGGGTGGCTCAGTTGGTTAAGTGTCTGACTCTTGGTTTCGGCTCGGGTCATGATCTCAGGGTTGTGGGACAGAGCCCTGTGCTGGGCTCCACGCTGCGCATGAAGCCTGCTTGGGATTCTCTCTCTCTCCCTCACCCTCTGCCTGTCCCCCACCCTCTAAAAAAACAAAAACAAAGTGCTGATAACTTGATTCTTTTTAAATTGATTCAGTTGCACAGGCTTTATTTTTTTTAAGATATTTATTTATTTATTTATTTATTTAGGAGAGAGAGAGGTAGTGGGGATAGAACACGAGCTGGGGGGAGATGGGGGGGAGCAGAGGGAGAAGCACTCCCCACTGAGCAGGGAGCCCAATGCAGGGCTTAATCCCCAGACTCCAGGATCATTTCCTGAGCCAAAGGCAGATGCTTAATAACTGAGCCACCCAGGCGCTCCGTCCCACAGGCTTTATATGGGCCAGAAATTTCTCAGAGATTTTCATCTCCTAATGGAAAACTTACCTGATTTCCAGCTTTAATATCATCCTTATATTTTATTTCTTCTGTCATTGCCTGGATAATATAATTGTATATTATATTGGATTATAACTGATCATATTATAATTGGACTTAGTAAATCCATCATTTTGAAACAGAAGTCCTCATAGAGTAGATTAGGATAACACCTACCACTTTATCATGGATTTGCAGCAAGAGCTGCAGAGGGACAGCCCCACACTGTAGCAACATGTCATTATACAGGAATTTTGTCTTCAACCTGACCAACGTAGGGGACCTACCTTTACACACAGCTGTCTGAACTTTGGCACTCCACTTTCCAGAGGTGGTACATCTCACTTCTTCTCTGACGCCTGATAAAATGAATCCTCGGCGGCAGCTGAGTTGACAAATCGTCCCAGGTCTGGCGGGCTGCTTGCCACAGCTGGGGGGGGAGGCAATGACACCTCTGGGCTTCTGAAAGGTGGAGCAATGGCGCTCTATTGTAGGGAAATGAAAGAATGTTATTTGCATTATCACAAATTTCACGAAAAATATAATTGTGCTGCCTTGAAATTGACATAAGTCACTAAATGATACCTGTTTATGACACTGAACATATGATACATTATAAATAATGCTAAACTATATCTCTTGTTATCTCATGTTATTTTGTCAGTGTATCAATACCTTGAAACACTTTTTTTTTTAAGATTTTATTTATTTATTTGGCAGAGAGAGAACAGGACAGCATAAGCAGTGGGAGCGACAGAGGGAGAGGAGGAAGCAAAACCCTGTTAAGTAGGGAGCCCGATGCGGGGCTCGATTCCAAGACCCTGGGATCATGACCTGAGCCAAAGGCAGTCGCTTAACCAACTGAGCCACCCAGGCGCCCCAATACCTTGAAAAACTTCTAACTGATGTTTTAGTTAATGCCAACTGTGACTTTTATCACTTGCTTGGAGCACGTTCCTTCAGTTTGCAGAATATTTATGGCTCTGAAGTATAAAATAGTAAATTAGGGCACCTGGGTAGCTCAGTCAGTTAAGCATCTGCCTTCGGCTCAGGTCACGATCCTAGAGTCCCAGTATCGAGTCCCACGTCAGGCTCCCTGCTCAGCGGGGAGTCTGCTTCTCCCTCTCCTTTTGCCCCTCCCCAATCTCATGCTCTCTTTCACATTCTCTCTCTCTCTCAAATAAATAAAATCTTTAAAAATAAATAAACTAAAATAGTAAATTAGAGTCCCTCTTTCATGGATTAAGCAACAGATTCAGCAATCTGTCTCCATTTTATGAGTTCTTTTGGTTACATCTTTAAGTGAGCACATTATGAGAAAAGTTTTCATTCCCTCCCTCAAATCACTGTGTCAATTTGGGGCCTGGCCCCTTCATGTTATCTTCGGAATAGATGAAGGAGGCGGAATGCAAATAGAATGGAAAATCAAGACTAAGACTTAACGTAGGCTGTGTGTGTGTGTGTGTGTGTGTGTGTGTGTGTGTGTCCCCACCCATGTGCACATTTATTTGTTTTGTAATGATTCTACTGGCACCACTGCTAGCATCTTCAGTCTATATTTCCCATGTAATAATTGCTCACAGTTATTCGGCATGTAATATGCCAGGCATTATTCCAAGTGCTTTCCGTGTATTGACTGACTTAATCCTATGCACTGAGGGGTACTGTTATCATTCCCGCTTACAAACAAGAGTGCTGAGGCACAACTATGGGGAAGTCACCCACAGTCAACGTTCTTGAGGTCACCCTGTAGGTATGTGGCAGACTCTGTGTGCTCCAAAACACTTCGCCACCATGCCTCCTCCCTGAAATTTCCTTCAAACCCCTGTGCCGGCAAAAGCAATTTTTCCTGAGAAATCGGTTGTTTCTTTCTTTTTGCACAATACGTGCCACATGACTGCCCCGACTTTCTGTTGTGCTGCAATGAAGAGGAAAATCGGAGCCAAATTTGTGGTTCAAATGTAATGACCATGTGCGACTCAATATCCCTTATTTAGGGATGGTTCTTTACAAATTAACAAAATTATCATTTTGGCTGCGATAATCATTGGAGATTCTGTTTCCTGTTAATATTCTCTTTTCTATTGTTTGCTTATGTTTTTTTTATATATTTATTATATATAAATATATTTATATATTCTTTAATTTTTATATAGTCTAATCTACTGATTTTATTTCTACCTCTTTTATACTTAAGTTCTGCAATTGGTTAACATTCACATATTTTAACTATATGCTCTTCTAATTTTTAATGGTTTCATTTTTTTAATTTATATTTTAAAAACTACAAAGAATTGATCTTCGGTGTCTGGTGTGAATTAAAGACACCAGAATTTCATTTTGTTTCATTTGTTTTTCCCAAGGAGCCAGCCAATTTTTCTATATTATAAATTGAATAAATCTTTTCTTCTCAGCTGACCTGCAATGCTTCCTTAGTAATACATGAAACTCATAAACTTGGGGATCTATTCAGTCATCTTGATCTATACGGCAGTACTTGCAAACTCTTCATTTTTGTAGTTTTAGTATATATTTTAAAACCCTGTAGAGCTACTTTATTATCCTTTATCACTCTTCCCTTTCAATCTTATTTTTGTGATTTTCACGTACATATCTTCCAGATAAGCTCTAGAATCACTTCCTACTTCCAAAAGAGGGGCAAAGAGAAAATCTCTTTTAGGGTATTAAATAAGATTGCATTTTACCTATACATATATCTAGAGAGAACTTACATTTTGATAAAATTTTATAAAAATACTAAGGTGTTCTCTGTCTCTAACATTTTGTAGTTTGTGTAACACAGTTTCCAGACACTGCTGTTTGAGGTTATTCTTACATACTTTATATTTTCCATAGGCCTTCTGAATGTGATTTTTCACTATATATTTTATTTGTCAGTGTATATGGAAAAGTTTTTTATTTGGTATTCTTATGACGTTAGTTAACTCTCAACTCTCTTAGATTCATTCCATTTTGGGGTAGACATGTAATCTACCAATGATGATATTTTAAATCCCCAAAGCTCTAATCTTACGATTAAATTACAAGTGCTCCAGCTTTGAGAACAATACTAAGCAATATGGATGATTCTGGGCACCTTTTCTCTTCCCAGATTTAATAAGACTGCTTATATTGTTTCCATAAGTGGTTGCAGGTTTAATAAGGACATCTGTTTTATTATGTCAGTTATCAGTATGAGTTTCTCAGAATTTTATTTAAAATGTGTTATCATTAAATGATGATGAATGACATTTTTATCTTCTGCTAAGTAACAATGTGAATTTTTCCTATTTGTTACAATGATAATTTATTATGTTGATAGATTATATCTAATTTTAAGCCCTTCTGCATACCTAGGATAAACTCTGCTTGTTTTGACAGGCCATTCTTTTGAATATGGATTGGTAGTATATTTGCTGTCATAGTTTATTATCTGGGTTTTTTTTTTTTTTGGTAATAGCTATCAAGTTGGCAACTTGTAGTAGTCTGATAATACAAATTATTTAGCCTTCCATTATTTGGGCCAAGTTACATGCTATAGAATTACTGTTTCTGAAAAGTTTAGAAGAGTTTCATTGATCCCTCAGTCATTTTGGGGGTAATTAATGCTCAGATAACAGTTTCCACTTTTTATAAGTAATTATACACTTGCATTTCTACTTTTTTCTTGATTCATTAAAAAAAATTTAATTTTCATAGAAAATCATACATAATATCACCAATTTTTAATTTATGTGCACAAATTTATGCATAGTGTTTTATTATTCCTTGAAAAACCTAAGGCCTCTATATACTTTGTTATAGCTTCTTAGAATAATTCTGTTTGGGGGCACCTGGGTGGCTCAGTTGTTCAGCATCTGCCTTCGGCTCAGGTCATGATCCCAGGGTCCTGGGATCGAGCCCCACATCAGGCTCCCTGCTCGGCGGGAAGCCTGCTTCTCCCTCTCCCATTCCCCCTGCTTGTGTTCCCTCTCTCACTGTCTCTCTCTCTCTCTGTCAAATAAATAAATAAAATCTTTAAAAAAAAAAAAAGAATTCTGTTTTGCATTTTTTTAACTTATATTTTAAAAATCTATTATGGTAGGGGCACCTGACTGGCCCCATCAGTTAAGTGTCCAACTTTTGTTTTTGGCTCAGGTCATGATCATAGGGTTGTGAAATCAAGCCCTGCATCAGGCTCCATGTTCAGCACGGAGCCTGCTTGAGATCCTCTCTCTCTCTCCCCCTCTGTCCGTACCCCCTGCACATGCGTTCTCTCTCTAAATAAAATCTTTAAAAAAAAAAAAAAACCTATTATTTAATTCAAAGATTTCCCTCTTATTCATCCTATGGCATCCCATCTCCCTTCACAGTTCATTTTCCTTAATTATTAGTGTGTATTTCTTTCAAATTCCATTGCAATCATTCTCTTCCTAACTTTTGAATTTAATGTTATTTTCATTCTCCCTATTTAATAATGAAAGGATTTATAACTATAAAATTACATCAGTGTATAATTTAGCCCATGTCTTGTAACTGGTTTTAGGAGTTTCTCAATTTCATTTTTTATCTTTTTTAAAAATTGTATTTTTTAATTTCTCACTTGTGCATTGAATTTGTTTCCTTTATCTCTCTTTCTATTGGAGTCTATATACTTTTCGTCTGGTTCCATACTTTAGGAAATGTTAAGAACAATCATTAATAACATTGATGCTGTTACATGTGTTTCAAATAACCTTTCTTTTTTGCTGGTTGCCTTTTAATAATGTAAAGAATTCATTTGAAGCACAGAAATTTAAATCTTCATGTATTCAAATCTATCCTTTTCTTTTATTCTTAGGAAATTCTTCTCCATTAAAAATTCAGATTGTCTTTTTATTCTTAGAAAGTTCTCCTTCATAAAAATCTGTATCTTTTCTTATATTTCACTCCTTAATTTGCCTGATTTAATTAATTAACTTAATTTAGTGATTTTTTTTTTTGTATGTATGTAGTGGAGTCAAAACTAATTTTTACATAAACTTTTCCCCCATTGATTTCTGGAATTTCCTTTATTGAGTGTTATATTCTTCTGTAAACAAATGTTTGTTTCTGCACCAAATTAGTCATGTGTAGCTCCATTGTTCTGTGCATCATTGTACAATTCATGTTCTATTTTAATTACTGTGGGTTCACAATCTGTCTTATGATGGTGAGAATAAGTTCTCTCTCATTTTACTTCATGTTCAAAATTTTTCTCTTTTGTACCTGTCTATTCTTCAATACACATTCTGTTCATTTCTATCAATTTTTTAAAATCAGAACTTTCACAGTAATTATGGTGGTTGTCAGAATTTGGAGGTGACATTAAGTTGTTCCCCAAAAACTGTAAATAGAGACGCAATTTCCTCTGATAGTTACACAAATCCACCGAGATTTGCATATGTTTTAAATCATTACAGAGATGTGCACAACAATTTTAAGAAGAATTGAGAACAGGAAAACCTTATTAGAGGTATTACTATTGTTAATGAAAGATTGGGTCCCTCAGAAGAGGAGGTGGACAATCATGGAACCAGGGAAAGAGATGATTCTCAGATGTAAACATTTGTATTTACATAGAAAATCTAGCCTAAGGAGACAACATCCCAACTAAAGAGGTTTATTGAGATTCACTGTCCCACTATAAAAGCCACCTTTTTTATGGTGATACGTCCATCACCTTCATTTCATTTAATTCTGTGGAATACCTGAAGAAGCGAACTCCCTTTGCTTAGATTTTATGCAAACTAAGTGTGTTCTTGATTTGGGTGTTCTTGTAGCTTCCCCTACAGGAAAATACCATGCTTGTTCGGGCTAAGTCTTACAGTATTGGTAACAGTAGGTATCTCATTGCTAATGAACTGAATTTTTGTTTCATAGTAAATTTCATTCTCCTGTCCAGGAGAGATTAATCTCTTCTCAGTATGAAAATATCAGTTTTTCTGAGCTTGCACAGTGAGGGTCAATTCTTGGACTGTTAAATGAATCCCCACAGACCCTGGAAGCTCAACCACCTTCCTGGTGATACCTTCCTCTACTATCAACCACAGATCCAAAACCAGATTATACTAGAACAAACCTGTAAATCAATTTGGAAGGAACTGACATATTTATAATATTTAGTTTCCCCGTCTTGGGTCCTGGCATATCTCAGTTTATTCCCTATATATAGTTCTTCTTTTTCCTTTTTTTGGAAGTTGGTTATTTTGATGTGGGAAACAAAGGCAAAAGAAAAAATTAAATTTCCTTCCTGCCTACTGACATGTCCTTGAAGCAGAATGACATTCCTCTAGGAGCTCAGCTGCCTTGATGTTGATACTTTGCTGAGGGCAAAAGGCATTCTTAGCCTGAATCCCAGGATTCTGTGAGTCTACTTTAATATATAAAAATTCCTTTGGAAACTTCCTTTATCTCTACTCCCCCCCCCCAAAGATATATGTTAGCAATCATCCTTCAAGCATATGGCCCACTAATAACCATCTGAAGGGTCACATGACTGAGTTTTTACTCAACAATAATAAATCACCTTTCCTAACGATAGCTAGTCCTCTCAGGTTCCTAGAAACCTTGTTTCCAAAATACCTGGGAGACTTGTGCTGTCCCTAACCCCCTCCCAACTTCAAAGTATATAATCAGTCACCCGTCACAACCCCAATGCAGCACTTTCTGACCGTGGGTCCTGTCTCTGCGCTTTAATAAAACCACCTTGTAGCATTGAAGACATCTTAAGAATTCTTTCTTGGCCGTTGGCTCTGAACCCCAACACTTCTACATCAATTTAATTATACACCTGCCATGCTCCTAGGTATCCTTAATAAGGATTCATTAAATGGCAGTTACCCTCTCATCATCATTATTATTACCATTGTTATTTGTATCTACAGCATATAAGGAGCAACAAACTGGAAAAGCTCCTGAATTTATTCATTCTGGACCCAATTTCAGGAGTGAGATGTCACAACTCTTCATGAGGGAGAAGGTAAAAAATCTTCCAGTGAAATAGAATGTTACGGTCTATCCTAGGGGTCACTTCATAATCTTGTCCTTCATCAACAAGGTGAAAGTAACTGGTATTTAAGCAAAGCAAGGGATCACACAGCATCTGCTTTTTTAAAAAATCCACCCAAATTGGCCCCAGTTTAGAAAAAAAAAAAAATCACCATTTAGAGTCGTAAACTTCAGTGACTTAGAAAATGGGATTCTGGCATAGAAGTCTTTTTACAGAATAAAGAGGAATAAAACAATGTATTCATTTATGTACCTGTGTCTCTGTGCATCTGTATATATGGAGATGTAGTTATTATATTCATTAGGAATCGATTTTATTTTTTTTAATTTTTTTATTGTTATGTTAATCACCATACATTACATCATTAGTTTTTGATGTAGTGTTCCATGATGCAGTGTTTGTGTATAACACCCAGTGCTCCGTGCAGTATGTGCCCTCTTTAATACCCATCACCAGGCTAACCCATCTTCTCACCCCCCCTCCCCTCTAGAACCCTCAGTTTGTTTTTCAATTTTAGTTCTAGGTCTTCACAGAAAAGAGGAGAAATCTGAGAGCAAGAGAAATAAATCACCAAAGGCACCATGCCATCAAAGACTTACCCACACACTGGGGTTCTAGGCCATCCCACTGGGCGTTTGCTTGACAGGTAAGCTTAGCACTTCCTTCTAGTGTGTACCCTTCATCACAGGTAACCAAACACACTGTCTTGTAGGACATTTCCCCCATGGAACAGCTGATGCGGCCATGTTTGGGCTGGCGGAGATGAGGACATGTCCGTACTATATAAAATGAAAATAACTAGGTCACATCTTACTAAATAAAGATAAAAATTGTAAGTTTAATAATGCCAACACAAACAAGAACATACCTTTTCTTAAAATGGCAAATAGTAAATAACACACCATTATATTTTGAGCTTGTGTGGGACAATTAAAAGCATGTGTTTCATCAGATGCTCTGCCCAAGCCAAATCACTGTGCTTGGTCACCTGCCCACAGGTGGGAAACTTAGGCTAATCTAAGGAGTCCGGTCCTAGATGGATGATGACGCCTGTAGGTTGGAGGTGGCTGGCAATGGGAGGTCTCTGCAACCCTCAGCTGGGCCTTTGCTGTGATTTTCCAGGCTACGGTCCAACAAAAGGAAGGAGTCTTTTCCAGGACAGGGATTCAGGTTCACGATTAACTCCATTCTCAGATCTCATGGGCCTATGGGCATATCCTGGGCCTTTTAATGGTCCTAGCCTCTGCAATCTTAAATTTCAGTATCCAACTCTCTGACCATAACTCTGGTCCTTTTAGCTTTTTCACCTCTTTCTTCCAAGACACTTACTGCAAATCCTAGTTCATGATGCTAATCTTGACTTATGCACTAAGATTGTTTTATTTGTGTTTTTTTGCTGCTGTGACAAAGATGGCTAGTTGTCTACCCAGTAACATTCTTCCCAGTTTTATTCAGCATAGAATACACACAGCTAGAAGGTAACAACTGCCCACCTCCATCGCACCAATGACAGACAATGAGATGTGAGCTGAAGTTGTCTGAAAAAGCTTTTTAATGGAGACTCTTTCAATTGAGAGAGTGCCTTTTGCCTTTTCCTCCTCCTTCTTTGTCCTGAAATATGGAAATGAGGGATAGTACCCCAGCATATTACAGTAAAAGTACAGGATACTCTTATAGGATAACTATCATACCCTAAGATGGTAGAGCAAAAAAATTAAAGAAGCCTGGGTCTCTAATGACAATGGAGCTATCACACCAGTTTAGGATTACCTGCTTCTCTCCTTCTTTTAGCTGAGAGAAAAATAAACTCTTAACTGGTTTAGGACATTGTTACTTGGGTCTTTGATACCAGTAGCTGTACATAATTCCTAAATTCCTGTGCCCAGCATCCATTCACTATTCCTTTGCTAATTTCCTAGGGAAAGATCGCTCCCCTCTATCAGCTCATGGGGTCTGTGTGTGCTCCAACCCTGCTCAGAGGTAGAGCATGTGACCTAGGATCACATTTCCCTGGTCTGAGAAGTGAGCTGATACAACTGGTGACATGATTCTTTTATCTATCAGCTTCACAACCAACATGAGAGAGCAGCCAGGGGCTATTTACTAAACCCTTGATCCTGGAAATACCCCTGTGCCTTGGTCAGCCTCAACCCCATCAGCAGAAGTACCCACCATGGGGTGTCCAGAGAAACATGCATTTTTCTAGTACTGCTAATTCTAACTCATTAGCCTCAATACTACATCAAAGAAGCTCCAAGAGGGCACTCGGACTGCTCCTGCCTCTGCAGGTCCCCAAACAGCATCTGTGCTCTAAGCTCTCCTGGCGAGAACTTCCTTGCTGTCCAGCCCACCAAAATCCCACAATGTGTCTTAGGGTCTATCTCAATTAATCTTATGACATTCTATATTCCTGTTTCTGACAATCTCTTAGGAAGCCCGAGGCTCCAAGGTTATCCCTCATCTACGAGGGTTATCCCCATGTAGTTCTACTCCAAATCTAATTCACAAACTCTTGCACCTGACCTCTGGAATACATGATCAGTCTTCAGTAAATCCTCTCCTATCCTAAACTTCACTTGCCAACTTTTCTTTCACTTTCTTACCCTAATCAAAATCTCATTGTCTCTTATAGCAAGGCCTGCGGGTGACAGAGTTGTCTTCTTTGCTCCTTGTGCCTTCCCAGATTTTTCTCTCTCCTTCCTCTTTTCTTTCCAAAATCCTTCAGCTCCCACAGTGTCATACTAAATATTCAGCATCATTTCTTTCCCAATTGTCTGCTGACCTCTGGACCACTTCTTATTCTTTGAAGATTTTATTCTTTCTGTCTCTCTGTCTCTCTGTCTCTGTCTGTCTCTCTCTCTCTCTCTCACACACACACACACACACACACACATCAGTGATTTCATATATTCTATGTAGAAGATCATTCCAGTATCCAGGAGTCATATTTTTCACCTCTTCTTCTCCAATAACCATATCCTTCACCCTACCTCAGCCTCCCTTCCATTGCCTTATCCTCCAGACCTTGCTATCATCAACCTAAGCATCCCACTCTCTGAAAACAACCTCCTATCTTCTTGAATCACTCCTTCAAGGGCTTCATCTCCATCAATTTCTATGCCCTACTGGGATCTCCAATCCATTGTATGTTCTGTAGAGAAAATCATCTCTAAAGAGTTATTCTTTCTACACCTCTTTTCCTCCAGTTCTAGTTTAAACCCACTCTGTTCAGGATTTCCAATCAGGGGAAGGAGGGCAAGAATAAAGGAGAAAGGAAGTAGGAGAATAAGAAAAGAGAAGAAAAGAAAGAGAAGGCGAGGGGAAGGTAGGTAGAAGAGAAGAAGAACAGAGGAGGTGAGAAAAAGGAAAGGAGGAGTGGGAAGAACAGTGCAGAGAAGGGAGGGGAAGGTAAAGTAGGAACAGGGGAAAGAGGACTAAAGAGCAGGTGGGGGAGCTGCAGAGCCCCATGGAAATTTACTTTCAGTCAGATGGCATGTACATCCCCGTCATAAACAGAGATATGGAGAGGAAAAGAGAATGCATTCCTGTTGGATGTGCCAAAGGATGGTCACCTATATTCATTTGCTCACAGATATAATCCTACAAGCATCAGGCATAGCGCACACACACACAAACCCAAAAATAACCTCTGCAAAAGAACAAAGTTCTGTTATCAACAATAGCATTTCTGCAACACTAAAGGCCAGAAGACAACCTGGCAATCAAAATTTTATTTTTGAACAAAATAATTTGGGACTCAAGAATTTTGGGGGGACTCTGGGTAAGGTATATTTTTTTCTTCAACATTTCTTTTTTTTGCCAATTTTTCATATCAAGCATATATTTACGATGAAAGCTTAACTTTATAATAAGAGGAAAGGAAGTTGGGGAAAAATATTCAGTGCATATTCTACTGAAGTCATTAGCAGGATCTATTCTGAAGGAACCCATTCAAATGATATTTAGTCAGCAGAGCATAAATATTGGGTGCAGTAAATATATATATTTAGGATTGATCACTCTTAGAGAGAAAATTCAAGAATCAAATTAAAGCTTAAACCATAAGCTTTAGCCTTTCAATCTCTGGGATGACTTGGACCAAAGGCAACTACTGATGACAGATGAGCAGACATATTTTGCCTTCCACATCTTGATTTTTATTGAATGTGTCCAATGTGTAAGTAGAATCATTGTTGAGCGCATCAGGTTCACAGAAGTATTTTGCCTTCCACATTTTGACTCTTATTGAGTGTGTCTACCGTATGTAGCACAATGCCAAGTGCCAGGTGGAATTAAAAGGTGAATAGATAAAATTCCTATGATCAAAATACACAGAATCTGGAAAACCATGTTAAACAACTACTTTTAGATTTAATAAACTGCTAAAATCACTCCAGCTTTCCAACTCAAGACGAAATGGATTTGCAACATCTCTCAAGAGTACTGATAGTAAATTAGAGGTGGTGTTTCATACACATACAAATTATACTGCTTCCCAAATGTTGGTTTTAATAAACTTTCATTGCTCCTCTGGGAAACAAAGCATATGTAAGAATTCCTATTTAGTCCTTAAACATCTTATATTCCTTTTCAACCAAGAACGTTTTTAATAGAAACATGCCTATTTATTAGTTTCAGTTAAATTTTTTTTTTATTTCAACAAGCTGAAAAATTCTGCTTGATGTACATCCATGTTAAAGCAATCCTTAAATATTGATTTGGTCTTTTTAGAAAATAGCAATTTATTCTTTTAAGAAGACAGTCTACTAAGAAGTAGACAATGTGAGAATAGTTCTGGTTCTCATTTTAAAGACTAATTAGATTTTTTTCACCAGGTAAATAGTTCCTGTCAATCTCCAAATTGTGATAGCATCTATATTGAAAATAAAATAAACCTGATGTTAAATGTAGGATTCTTTTGTTGTTTGGGCCATTTTATCAGAAAAAAAATCTATCACAAAATTTAATTTACTATGATGTTGTGGTTTAGTGAGTTATCATTAGGAAACCACAAAAAAATCCTTACGAGTTTAGAAATAAGTGTATAATTCAGATAAAAATTTTTAAAAAAGAGTATAAATGCTTTATGATGAATACAAAGGAGGAATAAGACTCAAGCCTTTTGACTATTATTTAACACTATAAGACATTAAGAGTGCAACATGAAATTTGTAAAAGCCTTTATATTTTACACTGATCTTTCATTTCTGTCTCAATTTCAGAAAGATTTTCAAGAAAAAGATAACATAACTAAAATGGTTCTGTTCCTACAATTAGATTTAAATTAGATCCTAAAATACTATTTTCTCTATGTTACCCACCCTGAGACAGAAGTGAATCCCCAAGCAGCTGCCATATTTCATTGAATCCTGGATGCCCCAATCATGAGGCACACCATTATTTTATGTGCCACTAAATAAAGAAACAATATCTATGAAAGGATTTAATGCCACTGATTTTAAGGTGCATCTTAGTTTTTAGGGATGTTAAAATGTGGGGTGAAATTGTTGTAGAATTAATGAAATATGGTATATATTTCAAAGAACAATATCTCAAGTAACTAAATTCACTAAAGATGAGCCAGAGGAAGGGATTACGTATCTTCATTTGGAACAGCTTTGTACACTGGAAAGTTAGGCAGAGCTTTGGGGATGAAACTGAAAGGATCTTAGGAAGAGCCATGATCCTGTAGTATATCTCTGCTTTGATTAAAATTATTTTATTTAGGGCGCCTGGGTGGCTCAGTCGTTAAGCGTCTGCCTTCGGCTCACGTCATGATCCCAGGGTCCTGGGATCGAGTCCCACATCGGGCTCCCTGCTCAGCGGGAAGCCTGCTTCTCCCTCTCCCACTCCCCCTGCTTGTGTTCCTGGTCTCGCTGTCTCTCTCTGTCAAATAAATAAATAAAATCTTTAAAAAAAATTAAAAAATAAATAAAATTATTTTATTTATATTAGAATATCAACTTAAATTGCATAAATAAGAATGAGAATGCTTTTTAAAAATGCACATGCATAATGGGAAGTGACACAGGTAGATCACCGACATATCTATTTATCAGTGCATGTATCAATGTGTGTATTTGTCAAATTCAAGTTCTTGTTCATTCACCAGTGGTATAACCAAGGATTGAGAGGAAAAGATACATTCTGTGTGCATAAAAAACTAACAGTCTAGCAGCGGTGATACACAAGTTGATTAATAAAAGTTAAGTGTGTTAGTTGTATTATAACACGTTGGTTAAGCTGGGAAATAGGCTGCCAGAATCCCCTCACTGTAAGCCAGGTTAGGATTGGTCAAAGATGAACCTGCCCTGGATCTGAGAAAGCAGTAAGGGAAGCAGTGGCCACTACAGCCAGACTCAGTGATGGGAAATGTAGACATGTCCCATGGTTCCAGCTTGTCTTTGCCAGCCTCCATTCTGAGTCCCAACTGCTAACTGTATTGACCTAAGAAGGCCCCAAACTCACTGCCAGGTTCTTGGCTGTGGAGCCATGGGGTGTGGTTACACACAAGCAAAAAGCTTCTCTTAGACCTCCCAACACATTTGGCTTGGCCTTACAGACTGAGTTGGTAGTAACACCTCTGATGTTCTAACTTCTAGATCTTCAGTTTGCCAGCTCTTCCAAAATTGTGCAAGGTCTGAATTCCTAAAATAAATCCCTGATCCAATGACACTCATGGTGACCTCGCTTCCCCCACTGACACTGACACTGACACAGAGCACAAGGGTTCTAATCAGGGGAGAACAGATTGGTGGACACACATACAGAAGTTAGAGGTCATCCCATCCAGGCTGAGAAGTTTGATAACAGCAGAGGGTTTATATATAGGGACCAACAGCAAAGTCAGGCCTATCAGACACTCAAAGCTGTAGGAACAACTTGTCAAAGGATGGCTTCCTGAGAGGACATGGCCATTTCTTATGGCTTTAGTGCAGGATCCGAGGCTCAGGGTATGGACAGTGGAAAGTAAAGAGGCAGGGGTCAGACCTTATCCTAAAGGGGCTGTCTACTTGCTTCTCTCACTCTTCTTTGGAAGGCCAGTAAGTGGAAGGTTAAAATGCAACGCTTTCCACCCTCTGCCATTAAGTGTTTGGAAGAAGGGGTAGAGATCTGACACAGAACTTATAACTGTTGACTTTTTATGAATATATCTGAGAGGCTTTCTATGATTAACTTTTTCAGTAACGGCCTGTGGCTTTTTACCATTTGAGACTACAGGACTGAAAATGTCTTTCCTTGGCCCTCCCACATAAACAGTAGCTTGTCTGAGTTTGGGAATCTAGGGTCTGATTCTTTTCTCTCAGAATCCTGGCAACATACTCTCATCTTCTCATATCTACAATGGCTAATTAGAGGCTCAAGTCGGATCCTCTTTCCTTTGTAGGTAGTGCTACTTACTTCTAACTGTGAAACGGGGACAATTTTCCATTTTTCCAGGGCATTCAGAAATTTCACTAAGATTATTTCCAGATATGGATCTGTTTTCAATCATTTTTTTCTAGCACTCATTAAGTGATGTTAAGCTGAATATCAAAAATGTTAGTTTTGTGTATTTTCAAGATTTCAGCTTGGGGATATATTCTCCCTCACGCCATTCTCTCTCTAGATTCCCAATATAAGAAGAGTCTATTTCCTGGGACAACTCTCATTCACTTTATTCTTTCGTATTTTTTATTCTTTGAAATTCTTCCCTTCCTACAGAAGAGTTTCTTTTTTTAGGTTTTTTATTTATTTGAGAGAGAGAGAGACAGAGATAGTGAGAGAGAGCACAAGTGGGGAGGAGAGGGAGAAGCAGGCTCCCCACAGAGCAGGGAGCCCGACGCGGGACTCGATCCCAGGACCCCGGGATCACGACCCTAGCCGAAGGCAGACACCCAACCAACTGAGCCACCCAGGTGCCCCCTACAGAAAAGTTTCTTGAGTTGGTTTTCTAACTTATTAATTTGTCTTTTCACTGTCTGGTCATCGTGTCTGCAACCTTCTTTTTTTATCCTCAGAAATCCTTTTGTTTTTAGATTTCTCGCATTTCTTGGCATCCTGGCCTTATTTAGCACTGTGATTGCCTCAGAATCTCAGTGAGTCCATTTTTCCCCTTCTCTTTCAGGTCCCCCTTGTATAATTTTGCTGATTTCTTCTTTTCTTTGTAGATACAGAGAAGAGTATGGGTTGGGACCTGAGTTAGGCAGATTCATATTAATGGATGGGTTCAATGCCGGTAGCTGATAACTGCAGTGGTGGTCTCCTGGGGCTCACAAATGACCTCAGAGCCTGAGTGGGTTGCCTTCCCTTATGGGTGCAAAGAACCAAGAGAAAACTCCTTACAGTACTCCAGGAAACTGTGTGATGGGGGGTCCTGGAGCAATCAAATCCGAAGGTGTACTGCCAAAGGATGCCTAGGGGATGTGGTGGGGGTGAGGTTGCCAGATTTTAGCAAAAACAAACAAACAAATGAGGAGATCCAGGTAAATTTGAGTTTTAGAAAATCAACATCTCATTTTTAGTATAAGTCAGTCCCAAATCTTGTATGGGACTGACTTATACTAAACACTGTTCTTTACCTAAAATTTGCATCTCACTGGGTGTCCTGGGTTTCATCTGGCAACTCTAGGTAGGGGGGAAATACTGTATTCAGAAGCTTGATGGGAAGGGAATCTCAAGTCCTTTGGCTTGTTCCCCTCTTTTCTTAGATAGCCCTCTCTTCCAACCCTACTTGTGAAACCTTGAGAAGTTGTCTAAGGGGAGTCTGGGTGGCTCAGTCAGTTGGGTGACCAACTGTTGGTTTCGGCTCAGGTCATGATCTCAGAGTCATGAGATCAACCCCACATCAGGCTCTGTGCTCAACAAGGAGTCTGCTTGAGATTCTTTTCCTCTGCCCCCAGCTCATGCATGCATGCTCTCTCAAATAAATAAATAAATCTTAAAAAAAAAACCTGGACTTATTTTTTTAAAAAAAGAAAACTTAGGAAGTTGTGTGTAATAGTTGTAAGAAGTAGGAAAGGAGATCTTGGAGGTGGCAAGAGTGGAGGTAAACTAAGGTACCATTCTATTTGTTTTTTCTCTTTTTTTGACGTGGGAGCCTTATGTTCTATTCGAGGTACCATAAATCCCTGTTTCTATTGGCCTGACTAGGCTCTTTGGGATTTCACTTTAGCAAATTCCCACTTTCTATAGAACACTGTCTATTCCTAGCAATGGCTGGAGACATACAAGTCAGCTCACTGCTCCTGCTGCAGGATCCCAGTGTGGTTCCCAGTCCTCCAATGACATTAGTCATCAAAGCCCTCATTCCAAGCATTCCAAAACTCTACTTGGCACCCTGTCTTGGCTGCTTAAAATCTGAGGTTTAGGGTAACCTGTCCATTTCCTTCCCAGGAAGGCCCTTTCTTTGCTCTTTGCTTGTTCATAAAAGAAACATAAAGGGGATAGTTTATGATGATGTGGTCAATTGAACTTGGTAGTTCTGATTTCAGATGTCCTATAATCTTTTCTCTTTCTGTGGTCTGTGGTCTATGAAATTACAAGAAACAAAGAACTTCACTGGTCCATTAAAGTTTAAATCAAGGAAATCAAGCAAGGCAATCAACAATGTGAACTGGCAGTTTGCATACCTCTGCAGGAGCTCTCTGAACCGGACCACAAACCATTGGGTAGACACAAGAGGATGCTGCTTCCCACGAGGTCAAATCCAGGGTGACATCGGACCCCACAGGCTGCATTGAAGTGGTTGTTACAAGTGTTCTGGATAAAGTAACCGTTTTCAGGAGGCCTCAGGGCAGGGCAGTGGACAACTAACATTTACAGAAAGAAAATAAAAAAGCAAAATTAGCCTTTGAAGCAGCCTCCTTTTCTTTGTCTTTTTAAGAGGACATTTTAGACACACTGTTAAATCACCCACATCATTCCTATTTACTGCATTTCAATTTCTAAGTGCATATTTGGAAGAAGAACCCTTACATCTCACTCCTATTAGGTATGTATTTACTTCCAATTAAATTTTTTAAACAGACTAAATAGTCTTTTTTAAGCTTTAAAAATGTTTTATTTTGAATAGCAGTGGTGATAGTGGACATCCCTGCAGTGTTCCTGACCTTAAGGGGGAAAGCTCTCAGTTCTTCCCCATTGAGAATGATATTCGCTATAGGTGTTTCATAGATGGCTTTTATGATATTGAGGTATGTACCCTCTATCCCTATACTCTGAAGAGTTTTGATCAAGAAAGGATGCTATACTTTGTCAAATGCTTTTTCTGCATCTATTGAGAGGATCATATGATTCTTGTTCTTTCTTTTGTTAATGTATTGTATCATGTTGATTGATTTGCAGATGTTGAACCAACCTTGCAGCCCAGGGATAAATCCCACTTGGTCATGGTGAATAATCCTTTTAATGTACTGTTGGATCCTATTGGCTAGTATTTTGGTGAGAATTTTTGCATCCATGTTCATCAAGGATATTGGTCTGTAATTCTCCTTTTTGATGGGGTCTTTGGTTTTGGGATCAAGGTAACGGTGGCCTCAAAAATGAGTTTGGAAGTTTTCCTTCCATTTCTATTTTTTGGAACAGTTTCAGGAGAATAGGTATTAATTCTCCTTTAAATGTTTGGTAGAATTCCCCTGAGAAGCCATCTGGCCCTGGGCTTTTTGTTTATTGGGAGATTTTTGATGACTGTTTCAATTTCCTTAGTGGTTATAGGTCTGTTCAGGTTTTCTATTTCTTCTCGATTCATTTCTGGTAGTTGATACATCTCTAGGAATGCATCCATTTCTTCCAGGTTATCTAATTTGCTGGCATATAGTTGCTCATAATATGTTCTTATAATTGTTTGTATTTCTTTGGTGTTGGTTGTGATCTCTCCTCTTTCATTCATGATTTTGTTGATTTGGGTCATTTCTCTTTTCTTTTGGAAAGTCTGGCCAGGGGTTTATCAATCTTGTTAATTCTTTCAAAGAAAGAACCAGCTCCTAGTTTCATTGATCTGTTCTACTGTTCTTTTGGTTTCTGGAGGGTGTTATGCTGAGTGAAATAAGTCAATCAGAGAAAGACATGTATCATATGACCTCACTGATATGAGGAATTCTTAATCTCAGGAAACAAACTGAGGGTTGCTGGAGTGGTGGGGGGTGGGAGGGATGGGGTGGCTGGGTGATAGACATTGGGGAGGGTATGTGCTATGGTGAGCGCTGTGAATTGTGCAAGACTGTTGAATCACAGATCTGTACCTCTGAAACAAATAATGCAATATACGTTAAGAAAAAAAAAAAGAAGAAGAAGATAGCAGGAGGGGAAGAATGAAGGGGAGTAAGTCGGAGGGGGAGACAAACCATGAGAGATGATGGACTCTGAAAAACAAACTGTGGGTTCTAGAGGGGAGGGGGGGTGGGGGGATGGGTTAGCCTGGTGATGGGTATTAAAGAGGGCATGTTCTGCATGGAGCACTGGGTGTTATGTACAAACAATGAATCATGGAACACTACATCAAAAACTAATGATGTATGGTGATTAACATAACAATAAAAAATTTAAAGAAAAAAATGTTTTATTTTGATACCTATGTGGCTATGAGATTTTTCTAGTTCTTGATCTTCATATGTCATTATTTATTCTCCCTCTTAATTAAAGTGGCGTGAAACAAAGAATAAGTCCAACACAGTACATCTGCTACAGATCCCAAAGCCTCTTGTACATGTTACAGGCTAATTAAATAACTTTAACTTTTGATATGAATACTATCAAGATACTTTACTCATAAAAATATTCTCTTTAAATGGATTTAAATATCACCAGAGCCAAAACCAGCTCATTTGTTACCAAATTTATTGTTAGATTTGTGGCTTTTAGGTTCATAGATCTTTTTCAAATACTAAATCTTTCTGGTTTCATGGTTCTGTCATTCCTGGGGTCTCAGACCACTTTCCTGGAGCAAGATTATAGATGTGTGCAATGACAAGAAATGCTACTTAATAAAAACTGAGAACTCCCAAATAAGATTAGAGAAAGAAATATTAAAGATCACTTAAAATGAATTGGATGGAAACACCAGCATCACTCCTCTCAAAGAGATCAGCTTTTATATTTCCTATTTGCCAAACGTGGGAGACTTACCTTCACAGGTCTGGCCCGATGCCCGATATCCCTCCTTGCAGACACAGTCTTCTGGGGATGTACTTCCAGGTGGAGAGGTGTGATTTTCATCAGGACATGGAAGGCAAGTGCCGATTCCTCCTGGAGAACCTTCTGGCTTGTACGTCCCAGATGGGCAAGCTGGGGAAGTCCATTTTACATGAATTGATGATAGATGAATTGATAGTTAACAGCATTTTTGAGACTAAGTAGGCAGAAAAAAATCCAAACAATATCTTTTCGTAGAAATAATAATATAGTTCGAACAAGGACAGAAACGAAGATTCTTTTTGTAAGAATGATGTAGTTTTGGGGTTTTTTCCTTCAAATTTTTACTTAAATTCTAGTTAACATATAGTGTAATATTAGTTTCAGTGGTAGAATTTAGTGATTCATCACTTACATATAACACCCAGTGCTCATCACAAGTGCCCTCCTTAATGCTCATCACCCATCCAGCCCGTCCCCACCCACCTCCCTCCAGCACCCCTCAGTTTGTTCTCTATAGTTAAAAAGTCTCTTATGGTTTGCTTCCTTCTCTTTTTTTTTTCCCCTTCCCCTATTTTCATCTGTTTTGTTTCTTAAATTCCACCTATGAGTGAAATCATATGGTATTTGTCTTTCTCTGACTTATTTCACTTAGCCTAATACACTCTAGTTCCAGCCACATTGTTGCAAATGGCAAGAGATTCTTTTTGATGGCTGAGTAATAGTCCACTGTGGTGTGTGTGTGTGTAGATATACATATATATACATATATATATATCTCACATTTTCTTTACCCATTCAAGGAGTGATGTAGCCTCCTAAGTCCCACAATTAGTTACAATTACAACATAACACAGCATGAGACATCTGGGTTTATTTGTGGGGGAAAAACCACAATACCAATGCATGTTAAGGGACTAAAGGAATCAGTGATACATGACACATAAAAAAAAACTTAATAAATATTGTTGACTCCGTATTCTCCTCCCCCAACCTGTGCAGTCCCCCCCCCCGCCCCACTGCACTCCTGCACCCTCTCCCAGCAGAGGAGAAGAACTACATATGCAAAGAACACAGGGCCCATTGTTTCTGTTCAAAGCACTTGACTGAGGATAGGAGAAAGTGAAGAGTTTGAGGGTAATAATACAACTGATGGGAAACAGGCCCTTGGAAGAAAAAAGAAACACACACACAAAAAGATTAAAAGGAGGATCCAATTGACCTTGCTTCATACCCTCCATCTGCACTGACAAGGTCGCTTTGAATCTGTAACTTCCTCTCTGGAGTTATACATCTGTAAAACAACTCAAAATTGAGAATTCAATAATAAGGAAATTGAGGAATAGAGGGACTTGCAAGCTCAGCTAATTTGATGTAGCACAGTCAAGTATGCACTGGAGTATTTCAGTAATGTGTACTTAAGTGATGATATTTTATATAAATTGTTTCATTTAGTCCACACAGTATTAGCAAGTAATATTAATGATGATTAATATTGTTATTAATAAATGCATTAGTTTTGTTAGTATTAGGTCCATTTTAAAGATGAGAAACTGAGGCATGGAGAGATTTGCAGACTTGACTAAAGTTACTCAGTAGGTAACAGAGCTAGAATTGTTTTTCAGTACTCAACATTGGGGTTTCCTACATTTTTGAGACAAAAAATTCAAAATTACATTTATAATTTTTAATTAGCAAGTCAAATGTTTTTAAGGGATAGCACACTCCTTTCCTCTTCCTGTTGTTAATTTGTTTAAGGCCTGTTTCTGGGAAGATAAGGTCTGGCTTATTTATTTTTTTTTTAAAGATTTCATTTATTTATTACAGAGAGAGAGAGAGAGAAAGCATGGGAGGGGAGGGTCAGAGGGAGAAGCAGACTCCCCACTGAGCAGGGAGCCGATGCGGGACTTGATCCCAGGACCCTGGGACCATGACCTGAGCCAAAGGTAGATGTTTAACTGACTGAGCCTCCCAGGCACCCCGGCTTATTTATTTTTTATTTATGTTTATTTTTTTGGTCTGGCTTATTTTTTTAAAAGAATTTTTTTAAGGTTTACAAAAAAATTGAGAGGAAGAATAGAGCTAGAATTTTAAAGCAAATATTTATATGGCATTTACTATGTCCCAGGAACTATTCTACACAATTTATAAATATTACCTTTTTAATCTCCTTAAAAACCTATGAAGTAGCTAATATTATTAATCTCATTCTATAGAGGAGAAAACTAAGGCAGTAAGAAGTTAAATAACTTGCCAAAGTCACAGCGAGTAACTGGAGAGCTGGAATTTGAATCTAGATAATTTGTATCCACAGTCTAGGTTCTTTACCACCACATGTGCTGTGTCTCAAAAACCATCCAGGTCTCTTAGATGCTAAAATCCTTGTATTAACTACTATAATAGGCTAAAAATATAAAAGACAAGATTGATTATATAATGTAATTATTAGAAAAAAATAACCATGCTTCTGAAATTCTTGATTACATTTAAAAACAGAAGGAAACATTCTCCCATGATATTTAGTAGAAAATTCTGGAACTGGCTAAATCTGTGACAGTATTTAAGAATGAGCAAAACAGGGGCACCTGGGTGGCTCAGTCAGCTAAGTGTCTGCCTTCAGCTCAAGTCATGATCCCAGGGTCCTAGGATGGAGCCCTGCATCAGGCTCCCTGCTCAGCAGAGAGGCTGCTTCTCTCTCTCCCTCTGCTGTTTCCCCTGCTTGGGCTCTCTCGCTTTCTCTGTCAGATAAATAAATAAAATCTTAACAAAAAATAACGATAAAAATATTATAAAAGTAGTTATAATCATATGTGACTTATGAAAAATACTTCAGCAGAAAGAGAACATTGCATCAAAGCATCATGGTATTAAATATTGAATTATTATTGAATTATTCATATTATTGAGTATTTCTAGCAAATGTTCAGTAAATATTTGCACAGATCCTCAAGAAGATGCAAGACAATGTGGTCTTCTTTAAAGAGAAGTCAGCAGCTGTAGGAGAAAATGATTAAGATAAACACACAGATGGAGAAGAAAATGCAAATTATAACAGCGAAATTAAACTTGTCCTTTGAGACAGTAAAAAGAAGCCATAAAATTCCAGAACAGAACTGAGTAAACCTAGGCACAGTACTAGTTGTGATAGTAACACAGGAATACATTCCTTACTTGAAGATTTGGCACAAAAAAAAAAACCTCATCAAGTTTCAGGCAAAATTAATAAAAAGTAATTGACACCCAGGATAAAGGAAAAGCAATCATCTAGGAAAGAAAAGCAAAATATTTATAAATGGGAACATCAAACTGATATTTCATTTCTCCTGTGCAAAATCAAATGGCAGGAGAAAGAATGGAAGTAAGATATATAGCTATGTGGAAAAAATATTATGAGCCCTAAATTCTATATCTGGGCAAGCTACTGGTGAATATGAGGAAGAGGAAGCCACTGAAGGATATGCATGGCTTCTGGAAATAAAAATGCATTTCACTGAGTGAAAAGAAATCAAAATTAAAAACTCAAGTATGGGAAGAAATGGTATTTAATAAAACTAGTAGAACATACAGTATATACCACTACATATCTTGCTAAAATTGCAAAAATAAAAATAAATATCAAATAAGGCTCCTTCTTAAAAAGCAAGACATATGATCGGAAGAAGAAAATAATCTTTGCATAATATAAAGAAATTGGGAGATGAATGGGAAGATGAACAAGGGAGAGTTCTCATTTCTTTTTATAAACATCAATATGATAAAACTGAAAGAAAAACTGAGGATCACATTTGTACATAAAAAAATACAAATAACTATGAATAGAAAAAGAATGCATAACCTCTAAATCAGTGGAAGAGAAAAAAAACCCAAAGAACAAAGATAGAAAAACATTAAGAAAATAAAAGAAATAGCAGGAAGAATGAAAAAACAAAACAACATAAATTGGGGCACCTGGGTGGCTCAGTCAGTTAGGTGTCTGCCTTTGGCTAGGGTCATGATCCCGGGGTCCTGGGATTGAGCCCCGAGTCCGGTTCCCTGCTTAGTGGGGAGTCTGCTTCTCCCTCTCCCTCTGCCCCTTCCTCCACTCATGCATTCTCTCTCTCAAATAAATAAATAAAACCTTTAAAAAAAAAACAACAGCATAAACTAACATAATAGAAGAAAATTCAAACATATCATCTATAATAAATATTATTCATGGGTTAATTTAATCCTGTTGATAAGATACACACCTAAAATAAGCCAGACTTACAGGTTAAAAATGATTATGTACAAAGATACACTAAATATTTCAAAAAATTTTATATTACTACCTTAAGGAGAAATAAAGAGCTTTTTCCAATACATGAAAAAGAAATGAATACTCCAATAAAAAAAGTCGACAAAGAATAAGAACTAGTAATTTCCTACAGAAAAAAATGAAAATAACCAATAAACATAAGATAAACAATCTAACCTCACTCATGATAAAGAAATGTAAAGTGATGGCTACTTTTTAATTCGGCAAAATTTTTAAATGACGTTAATACCACCAATTGCCAGTAAGCATGTGAGCAAACAGGTTCTCTCCCCCTCTGTAGGAAACCTGAGGGTAGACATCAAAAGCCTCAAAAGGAGCTTTCCTTTTGATAAAGCACTTCATTTCTAAGAATTTGTCCCAAGTAAAGGTAAGTAAATATGTGTGTATAATTGTTCTTTATCATTACACACTCAGCACTGGCTATACACAAACGTCAAGAGATGGAGAGTTTGTTAAATTCTTATTACTCATCCATCCAGTGGAATATGAGCCATAAAAATAAAATTCTTGACACATAAAATCATCCAGATTATGTAGTTGAGTGTAATAAAGCATGTTTCAAACACCATATGTATTATATGATACTTTTGGCTAATAAATACATACATAAGACTTCAAGGAAATTATCTTTAAGGTTATATATGCATGGTATATATTCATCGTAGAATTATGAGACTTTCAGGTTCATTTTTGTTGATCTACATTTTCTAGTTTTGCTATGCTGAATAGGTATTACTTGTGCAAAAAAAATTAAAGGTAAATTAAAATTATATGTAAAAGAAAGTCATTATCGCAGATGCTATATTTCATCTCACAGTTACTGGTTCTCTGACCTCAGAGACCTCCTCCCTCTATCTCCTCCAATATCCAAATGAAAACTGTGTTGTTTGGATTTTTCTCCTTAAAAATCCTCTGCATCTCCCCCCTCCCACCAGCAGCATTGCCCGGTCTTAGATCTGGACTTACCATCTCTCACTCAGGTTTTTACAAAGCCCTTTACTCGTCCCTCAGCCTCCATCTCTACTCTTCATTCCACCATGAATGTTGCTGCCTGAGCATCTTCCTAAAATATAAATCTGATCAAATAACTTTCTACTTAAAAACTGCACCAACAGAATGAGGCCCCCTCTCTTCACTCTGACATATAAGGACATCTTTGATATGTCTGCAGCCTTCCTGTATGTTTGCTATAAGGAACCAGTGAATTCCATATCCTGGTTAGAACCTGCTTCAGAATCAAGTGCACTACGCCTCCCCCATCTCAATTTACCGGATTTGGGAGTTTGAACAACTACTTCATTTCTCTGAGACTTGGTTACTTTGTGTGTAATATTAATAGTACCTTCCTTATAAATTTTGTTGTTTGAATTAACTGAAATAATGTGAGTAAAGCAACAATATCTGGCATTAATTTTAGAAGGTCCCCAGCTCTTAACTTTCTGGACAATAAAAGAGGTAATTATACTTCCTTCCTAGATGTGTTGTGCCTGGTAGATGCTCTGGTGCTTGGTAAATATTACCTTTCTTTCTTATCTTCTAGTTAGCTTCTGCCTTTGCATATGCTTTCCTTTGTCTGAGTAAGCCTCCAGCATCCTTCAAGACTAACTCATTCTTCAAAGCTCCTCCAACTTTTTCAGATTTTGTTGGCTTCACTGCTGAGCCCCCAGAGTACATTACCCTTACCTCTGCTCTGGCACATGTCACACTGTATGTAACACATGCACTTGTCTCTCTCTCTCAGTGGGCAACATGCTCTTGTATGTTCAGAGAGTCTTCCAATGATCTGACCTAGTCATTAGCCATCCCAGTTCCTGACCAACAGTCACTCAATCAAAGAAGGGAAAACAAGCTTTGTTGGAAGGTGGAGGTGGGTTTAATGTGGAGGGAGGACTAAAGTCAGAGAGAATAATAATTGGGTGAAGTAAAAGAACACTGGACCTGGAGTCAAGACAACCGAGTTGCAACCTTGGCTCTTCTACTGAAGAGCTACGCGGTCACTGGCAAGCGACTTTCTTTTCTTTTCCTACAAAATACAGAAGTTACAACTAATGATGACTATGACCTTTTCAATGCTAACATTTGATGTTTCTATAAATAGAATCATACTAGAAAGTAAGTTAAAGAAATCTTCCATATGAGCAGTCATATTCTGTTTACAGATTTTATAGTTTATTTTTAAAATAATATTACATAAAAACAAAGTCATCTTAACAATATTACCCTCCAGAACGGTTTGAGTAATCAAGAGTTGACAACACTGGATAACAGTGTTTGGATAAAAATATCCCAAAGTACATTTGGAAATGTATTGTGAAATTCATAATGATAATGGAAAACAGACTTGAGGAGAACTATTTAAAGGCATTGCACAATTCTAGTGGGAGAGGTGTAATCAACTTCTTTGATACCCAAGGGGGGAAATTCCTCATCTAAAACCAAGCAAAAGTTGAAATTGAAAAGAAGAAATAAAACTGTGGTTTGAGCAAGTTTCACAAGTGATGGTAAAGGGCTGGGGTATGTTCTTTTCCTTTAAATATTAAATGTTTCCTTTCTGGAAATGTCCCAAATATTATTTCTTAATTGCTCTCTTAGTTGTTGGTAAAATAAGCACTTTCTCTTTTCAGAACATCTTGGCGGTTATCAGCTACGATTACTGGAAGTGTGATTCTTGAAGCTATCACGTTGTGCTAATGTTAGATTTTTCTTCAGCTGACAGTGCAATTCTTTGACTGAAATAAATTAAAATGTCAACCAGTCTGGAATTTGTAAAATACAAAGAAACCTCCATTCTCTCTAATCCATCCTATCCACTAAATATTAATTTGTTAGATGACTATTTTAGTTAATATAAATAACATATACAGTAGCAAATACTTTATAAAATTCCTTCATATACATAATCTAAGATTGATTTTTAAAAATTTAGTAAGTATTAAGAGCCTCTGTCCTTGCACAATTCATCTTCAAAGGTTAATAAATTCCTTTGAAGAACTAGAGTGGTAAGGTAGCTGCATTCAGACTGTACGCTACACAACTCCAAGGGTGCCCATTTGGGTAGATTACAATGCCATTCAAGAGTCATGCAACTCGGGCGCCTGGGTGGCTCAGTTGGTTAAGCGACTGCCTTCGGCTCAGGTCATGATCCTGGAGTCCCGGGATCGAGTCCCGCATCGGGCTCCCGACCCTCTTCCCGCTCATGCTCTCTATCTCTCATTCTCTCTCTCTCAAATAAATAACTAAAATCTTTAAAAAAAAAAAAAAAAGAGTAATGCAACTCAAAAGCCCTAGTTTCTGCTCTATCTAGGAAGGGCACCAAGCAAGTATCTGGGCCCCCTGAGAAAGGCTCTTTATTCTTACAACATCAGGTTCCTTCTCAACTTTATGGATTTGATCTGAATAAGGAATCTGTTCCTACAAATAGCTGTGCTAGGATTTTGAGCACAGGGATTCACTGCCCTAGAAGAGAACCAGTTTTCCCCACGCTGACCCAGTATTGTCACAATTATAAGACAAGCATACATGGCATGCATACGAGGAAACTTGCTTTTACGAGACAGCCAAGATCCTTTCCGTGTTCATTAATGAATTAGATAAGGAGGCTTTTAACTGCCTTGGATACTGCACAACTGAATCTGTGGTAAATGAATTAGCATACTGTCAATCTTCCCACGATTGGTTAGCTTATTTGGCTGAAGTACAGCGTATCTGGACAAAATTGTGAATTTGAGCAACTGTGTGGTGCCAAAGCAGCAAATGGATCACTGGCTGCAGGAGGCCACGTTGCAAAGAGAAGCATCTGCTCAGACTGGAAAGGAGATTACTGATGGATCAGGACAAGTCTATCAAAAAACAAAAAATAAAACCCTCAAAAGACCATGTCTTAAAGAGGATGCATCAGCAAAGTAATTATTATATTGCTAAGAATTAATATATGTCACACAGATAGAGAGAGAGAGAAATACAACCTGGCTAAGTACAAAATACTTAGGCAAAGCCTTTTTTGTTGGAAACTCCGTGTTCTTAATCGTCTTAAGGTGTTTACTGTCTGGACGAGAAATGTGAGATCATCCTAAGTTTTACAACAAAAATTTTGTGGGCAAGCACTTTAAGGAGAGGCCACTGGAGATTTTAAGATTATCTTTAACCCTGTTTATTCTTTCTCAAATAGCCAGTAACTCAGAATCATATAAAGAAGAAAATAAAATTTACTGTAAGCTAAACCATATTGGTAAGTTGAATCCAATTTTTTATAATTATAAACAACTTTCCCTGTTATTTTTTTATCCACCGAAAATTTTTTTCTTAAGCAAAATAATATTAACTTTTTGAACTCATTAGCCTATTGCCAAATTACTTGGTATTTCCATTATTTGGACTAAAAGTATATATCTTATTGTCCTTATTGTACTCTCACCAGCACTTGGTATTAACAGTTTTTAAAATTACCAATTAATCAGGCCATTTTGGAGCCTGTGGAGACCTGCTGGGAGCAGGACTCCTAAAATGACAAAAATGTCTGGAAGGTTATGGTCCAAGGCCATTTTTACTGGTTTCTGGAACCAGAGGGAGCACACAGCCCTCCTTAAAATGGAAGGTGTTTATGCTTGAGATGAACCTGAATTCTATCTAGGCAAGAGATGCACTTCTGTGTATAAAACAAAGAACACCACAGTGACTCCTGGTGGAAAACCAAAACCAAAATCAAACCAAACCAACCAACCAAACAACAACAACAACAACAACAACAACAACAACAAAACCAGAGTAACCTGGGGAAAAGTAACTCATGCTCATGGAGACAGTGGTATGGTCCATGCCAAATTCCAAAGCAACCTTCCGGCTAAGGTCACTGGCCACAGAATCCACGTGATGCTGTACTCCTCAAGGATTTACACTTACTGAAATAAAAATGTAGAAGTGTTCTCTTGTAAATAATAAAATAAAATAACCAATTAATCAATTATTTAAATGTGAAATCCTATGCATTTCAGTGCAACAGGGTTTCAACTTCAACCTAGGGTGGATCTATCTCTGAGACTCAAACACATATAGATCTATTGCTTGAAGAACTTGAGAACCTTCTGGGAGAAAACTTCATGCATGATAAGGGTACTGTTCAAAATATTACAACTCAGAATGACACGATCATTGATCAATGACAATAGACATCAGCTGTAGCATCAAGCAGAATTCTACAGACCCACTCATCTGCCAGATATTATCTCTACAGATGCTGGACTGTGGGACAGGCACAAGTGAGCCTGGAAAAGGTGTCAGATCAGTAAAGGAACATTCAAGACACTTAGGGAAGTAGCTATTCACCAACCAGTACATAAGTATTCCAATATCCTAACCACATTTACAACTGTACTAATGCATAATTGCTGAATATTAGCCTGACCTAAGGAAAGAGAGAAATCACATATTTTGGATTTAAGGAACAACCTTGGCAGTAAGAAAGGCAGAAAAATTCTGAGAATGGTTTGGTGGTGGTTGTCAAATTCATTTCCCTGTGGTCTTACAAGGAGTGGTAAATTACGAGTCACGTCTTAGGCCATACTTGCCTTTGATATTCTCCCTCCCTCATCGTCTCTACCTCACTTCAATAAGACTTTAAGATCTTTGGGAGTTTGGAAATGTGGATATCTGTTGTTTTCCACGTCTACTGTTGCTACGCTAATTTAGGACCTTATTATTTTATGATGCTGTAACCTCCATACATACAACTCCTCTTCTAGGTTACTCCACATTCAACGATTTCTGTCCACAGATGCCAAATTAATATCCCTGTAACACATCTTCAATCACGCCCCTTTCGTGCTCAGAAATCTCCAATGGCTTGCAGTTGCCAATTAACCAAAGGCCATCTCTGCAGCCTGGAATTCAAGTCCTAGTACAATCTAGGTCCTACTGCCTAACTTTCTTGCCCAGAACCCCACTATGTTCATAGATTGAGCCCATTCACACATCCATACAAGCTACTGCTAATATCCACCACTGGTCTGTACGTTCTGTTCTCCACAGTGGTACCTCCTATTTCTAACTGTCTAAATCCTATCATTCAAACCCAGCGCAAATCCCATCACCTCCATAACTAAAAGTAAACATTTTTAGAACAGCTACAGCATTTTGTATACCATATATGTCAGATCATTTTAATTTTCATTTACACTCAGTTGCTTGGAACTGGATTAACCATAAAGCTTTGTTCATGACTTCTGTATAGTTATTATATAGCTCCATTTCATAATAAGCTTGTGACTTCTGTATAGTTATTATATAGCTCCATTTCATAATAAGCTACTTTAAGGCAAGTACTGGGCAACATTCATATCTTCCAAAATACCTAAAAGATACTGGATAGTTAAAAGAGTCAATGGATAGATTTAAATGATTTCCTTCTGTAGTTTCCATAAACCCCAATTTAGAATGATCTCTTCCACCGGCATTCATTCTGATATCTGGGTGGTCTAGTCTACTGCACCTTGAAGTAGTCCACTCATCTAGCAATTTTTGTCCTTCCATCTTCCCATATTAAAGTATTTGGATTGTTTTCTGAATAATCTGTGTGTAAATAAAATTGCAAGTATTTCACTTTGGCAATTGCAATGCTTTCAACACATTAAATTTCACCATGTCACCACCTTTCTCCCAGTTCATCCATTAAAGTAGGGTGTGGTGCAAAGGATCAAGTGAGAATCCCTGGAAGAGAAGTCTGGTAATTATTACTGGCTCTGACACTGTCTGCCCTTCTCTATGTTATATTACCAATT
This sequence comes from Callorhinus ursinus, assembly GCF_003265705.2. NCBI lineage: Eukaryota > Metazoa > Chordata > Mammalia > Carnivora > Otariidae > Callorhinus > Callorhinus ursinus. The sequence goes on along the minus strand of NW_027397086.1, from coordinate 19,212,559 downwards.
AAAGAACTGGTTTTTCCATTATGATACCATGGGTGATCACGTTTGTAACCAAGTAGTTGTAACACTAAAATTTCATGACCCTCTGTAGGGATGAGAAGGCTATGACAGGTTAACAGGATACTGGGGATAGAGAATAAGAGGGAACTCTATCTGTACCCTTACAGACATTGTAGTCTTACAGGGACGATTAAAAGGGGCAAAGTACCATGTTATGTGACATTGCATAAGAGAGACATTACCTAGACTTGAAGCAGGGGTGGGTGGTCAGCATTTTTGGTCAAAGTGATTTCAGAGTGAGACCAGAACCATGCACAGACATGAGAAGTGTAGGCGTAGGGGGATGGCATTCAAAACAGAGGGATCAACACGTGCAGGCCCAGAGGCAAGAGAGAGCATGCTTGAAAAAACAAGCATTCACGCTGGCTGGAGTACAGAGGGGTGAGGCTAGAAAAGTAAGTGGGTGCCAAAACCATGAAGACTGGATAGGCCACATTCAAAAGCTAGGAGTTTATCCTTAAAAAATTGAGAACAATGACAATGTTCAAGTTAAGGTATGTGATAAGAACACTCTGGGTGATTCTGGAGAATTATTTTGAAGGACAATAACATTTCATTCTCAAACACATGGTATGATTCAGTCACTCCCATTTTTCCCTCTACATAAGGATCATTTCAGAACCTTGAACTATGATGAATGCTTTTTTTTTCTTAATGGCAAAAAAAAAAAAATCAAGAATTTTCTCTGTAACTTTTTCTAAAGTTGTTATCCTTTATTTATTGGTCATTAGTTATTCTTTTTCCATTTTACTTTTGGTTTCAATAGAAATAAGTCATCATTGGGCATAAGATGTGGGAAAAACAGACATCACTGTGTTTCCACAAAAGGTGTGCCTAGTTAACACATAAAAAGCAATACCACTGTTGAATTGATACAACCAACATGGAAAAATGTGTCACCAGAGAAGATATGATGCACACAAAAAGTAGAAGAATCTGTTTCTGAGAAGATAGAGATGTACTTTTTCTTAGTCTTCCTGGTAAGACAACTAAAAACTCTGAATGTTACATAAAAATAAATGTAAAATGACACTAATAAAAAGGCAGACCACTAGGGACCTTGAGAACCAAAGCCCAACATGGTAGTGAGTTCCTTGGGCTTCCTCTTTCCTCACACATCGCAGACTTAGGGCTAGAGAAGCTGGCCATCCAAAACACCAGTGGGAATGGACCAAAAAAACCCTCCAAAACAACAAAATACTGCTCTCTCCAGCCAAAGGATGAAGAAATGGCAGTTAGGACACTTTTAGACAAGAACCAGTCAACTCCTCTACTCCAACCAAACACCACAGAAAAACTGTGGCCCAGTGCAGCCATACCAGGCAGAGACCAAGAGGGAAGTCTAGATTCCAATCTTGCAAAGCTCTAGCAACCACCACTCTCACCCCAACACCTCTGGTAGAGTGGTATCAGAGACGACCAAGTAGAGAGATGGGTCTTTCACACCAATGGAGATGACAGGGGTGAGGGTTGTGTCTCACTTCCACACTCACCTGGAAGTAGCAAGGGGTCTTTCCTCACCCCCTCTGGAGTGGTGTCAGAGTTGGCCCACGGAGAGTCAGAACTTTCATCACCACCAAGTAGCAAAGAGGTCCCCTCTTTGTAGTGTCTGGGGAGGTCATGTGGGGAACAATGAGGAGGCCTTCCTAGAGCCAGAAATTCCATCCACATCCAGCAGTAATGAGGACTCATACACATGTATCAGTGTCAGTAGGGGCAAAATGAGGAACATAGATATCTACGTTCACTTGGCAGGAATAAGACAATACTCGTCATCCCTCTTCCTCTGCTGAGGGAATGATTATATAACAATCTTGAGATGACAAAATTATAGAAATGGAGAACAGATTAGCATTTGCAAGAGGTCAAAGTGAGGGCAACCAGGACCAGAAGGGAAGTGTTTGGGGCTCTAAAAGAGCACATTATAAATCCTTGTGGTGGGTGGGATTATTTTGTATCTTGACTGCATCCATGTCAATATCCACAGTGTGATATGACACTATAATTTTACAAGATGTTACCATTGGGAGAAACTAGGAAAATGATATAGAGGATCGTTCTGTATTATTTCTTAAAACTGCATGTGACACTACAATTATCTCAAAAGAAAAAAAATGTGATAATTCAAAAGCAAAAGGCAAAGAAGCAAAATTTCAAGGTGCATCCAAAAATTTCCAAGATTGAGAAACCAGATTTTGGAGTCTGGGGCACTAGGTCACTACACAGGTGTGGCTGGTCAGCGGTCAGGGATATTTCTTCATGCCTAACTACTGTTTTACAGATACCTTGAACCATGGAACATTATATGATGAAGAGTGTACATGAGTATTAGAATGATTGGAAATTAGTATTCCTCCTGCATAAATTGACCTTATTCATATATCAGTTTCAATAAAATTTTATAGTTCCTCATGAGGGTCACACAATTCTCTTTCAAATTATTCTTAGGAAATATATATTTTTTTCTTATTATTGTGCATGGAATGTTGTAAGATTTTTTAAACTTAATGTCTCTGCATAAAAATTTATTGATTTTGAAGTATTTATCTTGCTACCTTATAAATCTATTAATTCTAGTGATTTCCAATTTATTTCTTTGTATTTTCTAGGTTAAGAATAATACTGTATACCCAGTAAAACAACTCTTTTTTGATTAAAATATTAAATATTGATGGTGAAACAGTAAACTTGTTTTATTAATGTTTATGGTTGTGTTTGCAGTATTTCACATATAAAGTGCATTTGATTAATTTTTTCTTATCACTTGATTCATGGTCCATGACATATCTTCATACACCTGCTTCCATATTTTGACAAAATTTCTAAATCTCAAGTTTTAAGGGAAAATTTCCCAAATACTAACATTATGCTACAAACAGTAATAGTGATTTGCTTTATGTATTTGTTAAATAGTAAAAATCCACAACATTCTGGAACGCTATCTTGCACTGTTATATGAATTAAAATACTTCTCCAAACCATCAATACATGCAAATAGCTTTACACACACACACACACGCACAAACACACACACACGTGCGCCTGTGACACAGTTTTAGTACATTTGGAAAATAATGTCAATAAATAGATAACATAAAAGAGATAAAATGTGTTATTAGCCACTTCCTATGTTGAACTCAGCCTTCCAGATGGCTTGCTTTGATTCTAAGCCAGTGCTTCTCAGGGTCAGTAGACTTGTTCACCTTCACTTCTCCAAAAAAGGAATGGAAAATTCTCAGGAAGTTGGGAACCAAGCAGAGTTTCCATATGCTGTGTTCTAGTATCTGAACATGCAGTGCGCTTTATTTACTCATTCATTCTTCACTCAAAATTTATTAATGCTTACTCCAAGTCCCTGTGCCATGTCACAGAAGCTATTAAAAAAGAAAGACACATGAATGTAATCCTGCCCTAAAGGGATTCATAGAATATTAAAGAAGAAAAACCTACCCCAAATGATCATACTATATAGTGTTTTAACAGAAAGAAGGTATTTAAGAAAACCAAAAACTCTAGCTCTAACTCATTGCTACGGCAATGAATCTATGGAAGAAGGGATAAAAGGGAAAGTTTCATAAGAAAAGTGAATTTGTTGTGAATCCTGAAGTACTGGTAAGAAATGGACAGACAAGATGTGGAAGATTCTAGGTAAAGGGAACAAGGCACGGAACCATGAAAGGCGCTGAAGTGTCTGAGGGGCCACAAGCGGTTTGGGGCATACTAAGATTATGAAATGATCATAATTAAGAGATAATTTAACCCTAGTAGAATCGTATGGCTTTGATATTTCCTCTAAAACTTTACAAAGAGATAGAGTAATGCTTTTTTAATCTTATGCTAAAGCATTAACTCAGTTTGTCAATACAGAACACAGCTTATCAACCTCAATACTATTGGCATTTGGAACTTGTTGATGACTGTTTAGTTACTGTAGGATATTTAGCAGCATCTCTGGCCCTTAGCCACTAAATGACGGTAGCTCCTTCCAGCTGTGACAATCAATACTGTCTCCAGACATTGTCAAATATCCCTTAGGGGGCAAAATCGCTCCCTATTGAGAACCGCATCAGTAGAGTATAATAATTTAAATTAATCAAGCACTTACTATAAGCCAAGCATCCTAGCCAGCTTTCTGCACACATTATCTCATTTAATTTTTATGACCATCCTGCTATTATTAACCCCATTTTTATAGACTAGAAAACCGAGGTCCACAGAGGTCAAAGAACTTACCCAGAAAAACACAGTAAGTGACAGAACTAGGATTCATGAGTAGAGTTCATGCCACTAGCGGCAATCAATGACTATTTAGATTTATATATCTAAATCTATATAGATAAATAGATATATATCTTACCACCAGCAGCATTTAGCATACTACATGGCACATCATGATTTCCTGAGCCTGATTTCCTATAGCTTGGGCTATCATTTTCAAATTACTAACATTGCCTATCTCCAAGTCATCTAATATTTAGTAAGCACCAAACCCTGTACAGACCCCACAGAACCAAACATGTGGGATGTTAAGCTACAACTTAGAAGCAACAGCTTACTTTAAATATAACCTGAAATGGGCGCCTGGGTGGCTCAGTTGGTTAAGCGACTGCCTTTGGCTCGGGTCATGATCCAGGAGTCCCTGGATCGAGTCCCGCATCGGGCTCCCTGCTTGGCGGAGAGTCTGCTTCTCCCTCTGACCCTCCCCCCTCTCATGTGCTCTCTCTCTCTCATTCTGTCTCAAATAAATAAATAAATAAAAATCTTTAAAAAAAATAAAATAAAATAAATATAACCTGAAAAGAGCAGCAAAGTATTTCTGGATCATTTCTTTGATGGATAATAACTGTGCAATGAGGGCTATGGATTGGACTGTAGGCAGTCATTACTGAGTCATTACTCAGAGGCAGCATGAATTCTCGAATCCAAGAGAGCTGGGTCTGCATGCTAACTTCTTTACAGTTGAATGACATTAGGGAAACTTCTTAAATTCTTTAACACTGTTTCCTCTTCTGCAAATGAGGAATGTAAGTAGGCAAAAATTTTGCAAGAGGCGTGTGGTTGTGGCATGAATCATTTTGAGGAACAATTTCCAGAACCTCAACATGGACAGGTACCCTTACGTAAGTTGATGTACCAGAGAAAGCGTCTAGAGTACCTTTTCGCAACTGCCCTTCATTCACCTTTCAAAAGAAATGTGTACTTTTCATCCCTTCTAAATCTTACTAGGATGCATTGTCCCAAGGCAACGAAGCTCCCGCACGATTCAAACTCTTGATACCTGGAGAACTTCCCTTAATTAAGGTACAATATGCAAGTCCTCTAAGAAACGTTCCTTGTTTTACACATATTTCAGTTAAATATCATTATTTCCCGACATTGGAAATGGAGTATTTTGGTTCATTTCTGGGATGTTCTGAATTCAGAAATATTGTATGCTGGGGAAGTGGGAGTAAAGGCATTGTTCACTTACCACCTTTTCTTTTCAACTTCCTAGCTAGTGTCAAAGAATATGTCACTTCTTTAGAAGAGTCTGATGAGGACAAAGCAAGGGAGACAATATCCATGAGAAACACTGAAGGTGGCAGCAACTTATTCTATCCAGCTGAGAAACTAGAGCAGGCTCTCTGCCTTATTTGTCAATTGTGGAAATCTAAAGTAATATGCTGGCCTCCGGAAGGTGCATTAGCTTATTTAGCCTTTTTCTCTCAGAAAATAAGTCCGATTTGGAGAACAGATTTAACTGTGTGAAATATTTTCACAAACAGGTTATATATAGATATTTGTCCATAGATTAAATAAGCTAAATCTATGGCTCCAAGATTTTGGTAAGAATATACTAATGCACATTCTAAGGTAAAATAATTTTATCAGAAATTACTGGACTACTGAAGGTTTATTAAAATTTGTATTGTTTTGGGGCGCCTGGGTGGCTCAGTTGGTTAAGCGACTGCCTTTGGCTCAGGTCATGATCCTGGAGTCCGGGATTGAGTCCCACATGGGGCTTCCTGCTCAGCAGGGAGTCTGCTTCTCCCTCTGACCCTCTTCCCTCTCGTGCTTTCTATCTCTCATTCTCTCTCTCTCTCAAATAAATAAATAAAATCTTTTAAAAAAATTTGTATTGTTTTGATTTTCCCAGATGTGATTAGATTAAACAAAGCCTTCCACGTGAAATAGTAATGGGTAGTCTTTTAACATGTCCTAGCAAAGAGACTTTGTGAAAAAATGAATGATTATAATGATTGAAATGATTGGGTAATAACTCCTTTTGCAAGTCAAAAGTATTTCAATTCTTCAATTTCAATAAAATTGGAAAAGGACCTAAGGGAACAGTCAGCTAACAGATCATCTGCAGTATTTTTTTTGATGATAGATAACTCATATTATTTTTTGCACACAACTCAGGAGGAACTCAAAGAACTGAGTGACATCAATATAACACAACTCTTTCAAGTCCAATCTACATATTTGTATGAAGAAGGTTTTCAGCACTAAAACCTACAAAAATGAAAAATAGAAATGAAATTGATGTTGTATGCCCTATTATTCTAATAACAGAAGTCCATGGACACATGAATTAATCATGATCCATCTCATGAAGACATGAATCTCCAATAGCAACTTATTTCTACAGGTAATAAGTATCAAAAGGAATAATATCTTTGACAAATTTTATACAAATAACACTTAATAACTCAATTGAACAGCAATTTTGGTCACAGAAAATTTAAAAATTAATTTCAATATATATCCACAACTCTTGTGGCAAAGCAGAATTCTGTGATCAATAAAAGGCTTTAGAACATAAAAATACACTGCATTTGATGGCCAACAGACACATGAAAAAGTGCTCAACATCGCTCGACATCAGGGAAATCCAAATCAAAACCTCAATGAGATACCACCTCACACCAGTCAGAATGGCTAAAATTAACAAGACAGGAAACGACAGATGTTGGCGGGGATGCAGAGAAAGGGGAACCCTCCTACACTGTTGGTGGGAATGCAAGCTAGTGCAACCACTCTGGAAAACAGTATGGAGTTTCCTCAAACAGTTGAAAATAGAGCTACCATACGATCCAGCAATTGCACTACTGGGTATTTACCACAAAGATACAAACGTAGGGATCCGAAGGGGTACGTGCACCCCAATGTTTATAGCAGCAATGTCCACAATAGCCAAACTGTGGAAAGAGCCAAGATGTCCATCAACAGATGAATGGATAAAGAAGATGTGGTATATATACACAATGGAATATTATGCAGCCATCAAAAGGGATGAGATCTTGCCATTTGCAACGACGTGGATGGAACTGGAGGGTGTTATGCTGAGTGAAATAAGTCAATCAGAGAAAGACATGTATCATATGACCTCACTGATATGAGGAATTCTTAATCTCAGGAAACAAACTGAGTGTTGCTGGAGTGGTGGGGGGTGGGAGGGATGGGGTGGCTGGGTAATAGACATTGGGGAGGGTATGTGCTATGGTGAGTACTGTGAATTGTGCAAGACTGTTGAATCACAGATCTGTACTTCTGAAACAAATAATGCAACATATGTTAAGAAAAAAGAAAAAGAAGAAGATAGCAGGAGGGGAAGAATGAAGGGGAATAAGTTGGAGGGGGAGACGAACCATGAGAGACAATGGACTCTGAAAAACAAACTGAGGGTTCTAGAGGGGAGGAGGGTGGGGGGATGGGTTAGCCTGGTGATGGATATTAAAGAGGGCACATTCTGCGTGGAGCACTGGGTGTTATGCACAAACAATGAATCATGGAACACTACATCAAGAACTAATGATGTAATGTATGGTGATTAACATAGCAATAAAAAAATTAAAAAAAATACACTGCATTTGAATTAGGTGGTGCAAGTAGAATGGAAGAGATCTAAGAAAACAAGCAACCAAGCAAAGGTTCTGCTTTGAAAACAGCTGCTTCACAAAGGGATACTACTAGAAAGAATCAAATTTGTTATAGTATTTAGATTTCAATGGGTACATTTAAAAGTGATATAACAGTTTTGTTTTAAAAGTCAATCCAGGGGTGCCTGGGTGGCTCAGCCAGTTAAGTGTCTGCCTTCAGCTCAGGTCATGATCCCAGGGTCCTAGGATGGAGCCCCGCATCAGGCTCCCTGCTCGGCGGGAAGCCTGCTTCTCCCTCTCCCATTCCCCCTGCTTGTGTTCCCTCTCTCACTGTCTCTCTCTCTGTCAAATAAATAAATAAAATCTTTTTAAAAAATAAAATAAAAGTCAATACAGTATTATGGAAATATCATCTTTTAAAATCCTGCTGAAAATTTTCCAATGGCTGCTTTCGACAAGGGTTATATGGGTTTTCAATTTTTTAGGGGTTATGTGAGCAAAATATTTAAAGACTACTAATTAGCAGATGTTAAACGTTTTCCTTTGCACCCTTTTCATTGTTACTGGAGTTACGGGGCCAGGGAATAGAAGGAAAAAAGATAAGGTTTTATAATGATATCGTAGCAGGAACTGGTTATAATCTGTATTTTGACAATTTTAGAATGCTGGATATATTTTTATGAGTATTTCTAAAAAAAACTCAAAACACTGACTTTGGGAGGTTCTGGTTTAAAATGGCAATATAAGAGGATCCTGCGCTCACCTCGTCCCAAGGACACATGGACTCTGCAGCTACATATGGAACAACTTCCTCTGAAAAAAATCCAAAACCTGAGCAACCCCTATGCGTCAGGCCCATATCAAGGGACACACTCTCACCACAAACCCTGTCCCCGCCCAGGGTGACCCACCACTTCGAGGAAACTCAAAGCCCAGAGATTCTCCATGAGGAGTGAAGGGTTTGAACCCCACTTTGGGCACCTGAACTCCTAAGAACTGCACCTGATTGATGAGCCCCAGAAACAGCTAGCTTTGAAAACCAAGCAGGCTCAAGGCTCACATCCACAGGCTGCATAGGACTGTAACCAAGAGAAGCAGCTCTCACGGGGCTCCTGCCACTTGCCTGCCCCCACTCAGCGCGAGCAGCCCATCCGACAGCACCCAGACGTCATGTGATGAGGCTCATTTGCTAACCTTAAAGGGCCAGCTTGAGGGGCAGGCATTTCACAGAGCTCACAGCTAGAAGCCTGCTGGCTGGCAGGCACCATCTTCACACTTGCTCTCGTCAGTGGGCACCATCTTGTCTGTTTATTTGTTTTAAACACTAGGCTTTTTTTCCTTTTTCCCAGCAGGCACCATCTGGTCGCAGTCCCTTTGCCACACTCTACAGTGACAGTATGTCCCATCTGGTGCCCTGGCTTTGCAGCTTTGGCTCCGAGGCTGCCCCTTGATCCCCTGACTCTGGTGGCCCGGGGCTTGTGCTCCTGGGTCCCACAGATGGTACCACTGGGAGAGACAGTCTTTGGTAGGCTACCACCCCCAGGGCACCGCACAGACAGCAGACTGAAAGACACCCTCTATCCTTTCCAAGAGGCCTGCTGCTTGTCCTGGAGCTTGGCCTGCAGGCATAGGTCTCAGGTTAGGCACACCGAGGCCTACTGCTCTGAGGGAATGGAGGCAGGTAGATGCTATCTCAGCCTTGTGACAGCTCACCAGTATCTCCCCCAAAAGAGCGTATACACTCCACTGGAGCCTGAATTTTTACGACTGCCACCGAGGGGACACTTCTGGATCACCTGGCTCTGGTGGCCGGCAGGGCTTTTGAGAGCATTCCCACAAGACTATCTATATTTGCATCCTTTAAAAGCTGCTGCCTGAGGGTCTGCCTTCTAATCGACCTGCAGTCAGATGCAAACTGAGCTCCTCCCCTTTGGGACACTGTCAGGTCTTGGCGTACCCTCAACAACTGGGAGCCACTAATAATAAAAATGGCTGCTTGGACAATCACAAAGTTTTGAGACAACCAGAGTTAAGGTTCATCTCCTACATGAGGTCATTCCCTCAAGACAGAGGTGGCTGTTTTATCTAATGCATAGAAACCAACACAGACAGTCAAGCAAAATGGAGAAACAGAGGAATATGTTTCAAACAAAAAAAAATATAAGACCTCAGCAAAAAAAAAACCTTAATGAAATTCACCTGATACAAGGTCAAAGTAATGGGTCATAAAGATGCGCACTGAGCCCAGGAGAAGAATGGATGAGCACAGTGAGAACTTCAACAGAGAGACAGAAAATATAAGAAAGTACCAAAGAGAGGAGCACCTGGGTGGCTCAATCGGGTAAGTGGCCGACTCTTGATTTAGGCTCAGGTTATGGGTTTGAGCCCTGAGTTGGGCTCCATGTTGGGTGTGGAGCCTGCTTAGGATTCCCTCTCTCTCCCCTGCCCCGCCCCAACACACACGCTCTCTCTCTAAGGAAAAAAAAAGAAAGAAAAGAAAAGAAGGTACCAAACAGAAATCACAGAGCTGAAGAATACAATAACTGAACTGAAAATAAAATTTACTGACTTTGAAGTTTGGTGATGTTTAATGCATCTAATTCTATGCATTTCCCTGTTATAAAATCATGATAGACTGGAAAATGCACCACCAGGACTGAATACCTACCTTAATCAGTGGAAAACTGAACAAACTAGCCTACTCTAGGCAGCTGCTAACCATCCTTCTGCTAAAGCTGATGGTAACCAGTGTCAACCTGCTAACAATATTCCCTCATAAAAAGCAAATAGGAATACGTTGTACAGATTCCTTACACCTTACAAATTCATTATTAGGCACCGCTGGGGATGTTTTTGGGAAAAAAAAGTCAGCTAAGCTCTGCTCAGAGAACAAGATTGCCAAATGTTTTGGTTTCCATTCAAGAATTTCTAGAGCTCTCTGTCCTCTCTCTTTCCAAAGAAATGACATAATATTTAGACAGGAAAATGTCTGTGTGCAGCATGGGGGTGGGGATTCATGTGCATATATTTACATGTATAAGATACTTCCACACAAATATTTTAGTGTTTCTTTTTCTACAGTGTATCTTCCTTTTATGAAAAATAATATAACTGGGGCTTCTGCTCATTATCCAGCCCTCAGCCTTGGTCCTCATCCAGCTATAATTTTCAATCTGCAAATCATTCCAAATTCAATGAAATGGAGTCAATGTCTGCAAAGAAGCAGTGTCCTCAAGATGCCTATTGTTTTCATACTCTGCGTCTCTCAAATCCCTTCAGGGGAAAGCTTAGAACATCTGCCATTGTTTGGATTTACAACAAGAGTTCACTGGCTATCCACAATAGATGTGAGGATCTAGCTATCTAAAAATGACCACTCCAGGATATCAACCATACACTGAATTTGATTTTTTGTTGACAAAGTTTAACCAAATGTAAATATTTTACATTAAAAAATACATTGTTATAAATTTCTTGCCATGTGCCTTTGGGCTAGGGATCCTGTGGTGCCCAAGGCAGACATGAAATCCATGCAATTGCCTGAGATTTCAATAATGTGTTCTCACCCATTTAAGATCCTGGTATTAAACATGACCTCTTACCTACATCCTCTTTCTTGAGCACTTTACTATACCTCTGAAGGTAGGCAATGGGCACACACGATGAATTTGTCAGTGCCTGTTAGAATCACTAGTCTGGTGAAGTAGGACAAAGACAATAGTTGGGTGCGGTGGGGAAGGGAACCAGAAGCATGAAAAAAGGTCTGAGGAACGAAATAGCATGATATTTGGGGGAAACTATAATGAGTTCCAGCTCTTAGCTCAAAGGGTAAATACGGGCCAACTCAGGCAAAGCCTTTATGCCATGCTAAGAAGCTTGAAGTTTATTCTATGAATGAGTCATAATTAAAAATCATTAAACAGATCTGTATCTTATATAACTCATTTTCTTCTTTTCCTTCCGAGTATTTGGTTAAAACATACGAAGCTGCTATTTTATGGGTAGAAAATGATCAAATATTGATGACCTCATAAGGGTCAAACTAATAATTAACAAAATTTGAAACTGTATTTGTAATTGTGTGCTCATTTGTTAAATGTCTATCTCTATGGCCAGACTGTAGGCTCTGGAGCCAGACAACTTGGGTTTATCTCTCAGCTCTACTAGTTATGTGACTCAGACAAGTTACTCAACCACTCAGACTTTAAGTTTCCTTGTCTCTAAAATGAAACAATACTCCAGAGAGTTATTATAAACATTAAGTGAGTTAATATATAGCAATGCTTGGGAAGGGCCTGGAATATCGTAAGTGCTCTTTAAATATTAATTAATTATTACCAGTTATTACTGCTGTCATCCTCATCATCATCCGTATCACTGTCCAAATATGCCAGTGTTAAGGAAGCAGAATGAAGAAAGGAATGCCAGAGCTAGAAATGGAAGTAACACCTTCTTTTCATTAGACTCCACAGTTTCGCAATATAGTTCCCTTGGCTGAAGTTCAATTACTAATCCTAGAGGAATATCTTCTCAACTATTTAAACAAGGACATGCAGGTACCTGGGTGCTTGGGTGGCTCAGTCAGTTGGGCCTCTGCCTTCGGTTCAGGTCATGATCTTGGGGTCCTGGGATCAAGCGCCGAGCCCTAAGTCGGGCTCTCTGCCCAGTGCGGAGTCTGCTTTCCCTCTGCCCCTCCCCCCACTTGTACTCCTTCTCTTTTTCTCACTCTCTCAAATAAATAAATAAAATCTTTTAAAAAAAATTCCATACCTGAATTTCTGAATCATACAAAATATTTACAGTAAATGAAACTGAGTTATGTAGGTTTTTTAAAAAACAAGATATCATAGACCTTTTATAAAGCATTGATTTATAACATCAACAAAAAGGACCGTTATGCAAGTATTCCTGGCCTTTCTCCACTTGTGGTTCCCCAGAGGGTGATGCAGACTCAAGAGGAAAGAGAAGGGTAAGGAGTTTGAGTTAGGACTTGGAAAGCCCAGGTGTGCTTAAGTATGAGCGTGTGTGTGTGTGTGTGTGTGTGTGTAAGGAGGAATTTGAAGAGATAAGTACAAAAGAGCTATGGTTTCTAAGGGAAAGGATGATGAGAAAAGTGAGATTTTAAGAACTGCTATAGTCTATATATCCCTGTTTTGGAGTTGGAGAAAATCAAGAAAAGGACTTATACTATTTTGAAATTTATTTGGATTGCTGGACTGGATTTCTTTTATTGCAATACCTCCCTGAGACTGGACTATCTGGGGGATGGATCTGTAAGTATTACAACTGTGTTTCAAATTCTCTTTCCTTAGCAGATTTTTTAACATTAGTTGAACTTCTGTTGAATATGGTTGCTATGGTCAGCACTATTATACAAATGAATAAGACGTACATAAAGAAAGCATCTACCTTGGATTATCTATTTATTATATGGTCTTCACTTCTGTAAAACCTATTAGCACACACTCTCCAAGACCACCAGCTAAAAGCATGTGATTATTTTGAAATGAACTCAAGTTTTGAGCCAAGGGAAATCAAAAACCAGTTCAAGCATATTAAGAAATGTCTCATAAAATTGAACTCTTTTGACAAAGTATTCCTTGTTAGTAACTTCTAATGAATGTCTTCAAGCTTGCATTCAAGTTAAAATGTTCAGGATGTGGAACGGATCCACAATGATTAAAATCTTTTTAATTTTTTAAATTAAATTTTAATTAAAATCTTTTAATGCATCAAGGTCTTGTCCGCAAAGCAGCTGCTTACCGTGACAGTGGTGCTCAAGCCACTTCAAGCAGAGCCACTGGACAGTGCTTAGCAAAGTCATTGTTGGAGAACCCAGGCACCCCAGATTGCCAATCACCCAGAACAAGGAGGGAAAAAGAGAAGAGCACAGTGATAACCACAGTCATCAGCTTTCTTTGAAGTCTCACAGCTCCAGTGGAGACAATCTAGAATAAAGGAAGGACCGTACAGAGCTGGGAGACCTGCATTCTGCTTCAGCTCCACCACTTACTTCCCATATGATCATGGGATGGAGTTTCCTCATCTCCCAAGTGAGCAAAGCCCTTACAGTTAGCTCTAGCATTCTTGTCTATGGAATTAACAGATACAATTTAGCTCAGGATATTTTTTCCCTAATCAAAGCAAACAAACTCTACTTTCTTCAACATCCAGTGGCGCATTATCCCACTGCCTTCTCTCACTCAGGGTTCTTGATTTTCACTGGAGACTCATCAGGTCAAAATTTATTCCAGGGGCGCTTGGGCGGCTCAGTCGGTTAAGCGTCCAACTCTTGATTTCGGCTCAGGTCATGATCTCAGTGTCACGGGATGGAGCCCCACATCAGGTTCTGCACGGAGTGTGGAGCGTGGTTGGGATTCTCTTCCCCCTCTCTCCTTGCCTCCCACCCCACACTCACACGTGTTCTCTCTCTCTCAAAAACAAAACAAAACAAAAAAAACTGCATTCCAACCTTAGTAGGTGCAAGCCTTCTTGATGGTATTCACCTGTGTGTCTAGATCTTCAGTATCCTACCACACCAAAGCTTTATAAAATACATGGTGTCATTTATCTTCAAGTATCTCATATGTGAGGTAACTACTTTAATATTCATTCATTAAATTTCTAATAATATTCATATTATCTAACAATAATGAATGATAATAAAAGTACCACTGATTAAGAATTGGTGTGCCAGATACTATCCTAAGTGGTCTATGTATATGCTCTCAACCTAAATATATATACATATATAAGATACATATATGTATACACACCTATACACATATCTATGTATTTCTATATACAAAGATATAGATGTGGGTACATATATAAATCTGTATCTATGTATATCTATCTATATACACCATTATTAGGCACATTTCACAGAAGAAACTGAGACTCAGAAGAAATTAATTGTCCAAAGCCACATCGTTTATAATTGGCAGAGGGTGAATTTGAGCCAGATCTTCCTGTGTTTTTAAACACTCTGAGCACAATTCAGTGTCTATGGTGTCTGAAAAGCAACGTATATAAGAAGCTATTTTCAAAAATACAAAATAAGCAGTGGGATATCTTGGAAACAACATAGAACTCAGAGAAAAGTGTCCTGGGTCCCTTTTGGGGTCCTGCTGATGGCTAGACAGGCTATCTTAAGCAAAATATTAATCTTTCCCAAGACCTCAATTTCCTCCTGTAGAGTGAGGGATTTCATGTAGATAATCTCTAAGGTTTCCCCTGGCTCTACAGAGGAATGATTTGGTTCTGAAAGGCATTGTTTCTACACTGAGGAAAAATACTCATAATTCCAACTCTTTGGAGCAAAAGGTAACATCCTCTCCCGGAGCAAGAAAACAGCTATCATCATGGGGCGCCTGGGTGGCTCAGATGGTTGAGTATCTGCCTTCGGCTTGGGTCATGATCCCGGGGTCCTGGGACTGAGCCCCATATCAGGCTCCTGGCTCAGCAGGGAGCCTGTTTCTCCCTCTCCCTCTCTCCCTGCTCATGCTCTCTCTATCTCTGTATCTCAAATGAATAAATAAAATCTTTAAGAAAAAAAAGAAAACAGCTATCGTCAAGACACCTTCAGATCTTAGTTAGAGGGACGATCTTAGTAGAATCTTCCCTACAGTTCCTTCCTTACAGCACTAGCCTTTTTACTTAATAGCACACATCACAGTTTGTGATTACAGACTGACTTGTGTGCATCGACTCTAAGTTCCCAGCAGCTGAGGACCATGTCTGTCCATTCACTGTCAAATCCCTGCCTGGTGCCTAGCACAGGGCTTGGCCCGAAAAACACGCTCAATAACATCTGTCCACTGAATAGATTTTAAAAGGGGCTCCTGGCTTTCAGGTTTTCAGTACTGGATGATGTAGAGCTAATATTTCTTTTTGCCTTTCCTAAAGAGTCTGGTAACGAGTCTTTCATGCCATAGGAAAGATGTAATGAATTTCTCTTCTCTTAGTTCCTAGCATGTAGGAGAAGCCAGTGATGGGTGTGGTCTCCTACAAATATACAGATCATAGCATAGACGTTGGGGTTCCAGTACTCCTTTTCCTAACCCCATAGCCACAAATACTAAAGGTGACAATATGAACATTTGTATCAATACAACTATATCTCATTTAAATCTTGCATGAAAGGAAGTAGTAAGCTGAGGCTTATTACTTTAGGAGAAGGGATGGATAAATTAACCCTTTTGTGCTCGGTGTGCTTGGCAAGAACCAGCTGCAAAAGTACTCCTGTCTCCTCTGTGAGGCTCTAGTGACAGGTCCACCCAACCTCACACATATTACACATTGCTGTGCCTTTCAGCCTGGAATGTACGACCAGGAGCAGCCACAGCTACTTGGGGAACCAGGGGTAGTGGGGGTTTGTGAACTGCCCCCTGTCTCATCCTGCCACTTATCCCTTGGGATGCAAGATTATAGGGCCGTGGAGCAGTGGGGGCTGCAGCCCAGCATGGCTGAGGCTCTTGGGCAGCCACTCGGCAGTGGCTTGTTGGCAGGGAACAGTTCAGTCTACAACCACACGGAAAGCAGACATGCTGACTACAGCATGGAGCAAAGAAAATGAGAGCTTCTGCCTGTGTCTGGTGGGCTAGGATGAGAGGAGGGAAAGGAGGGGGTGTTGGGGAGAGTGCCAAGCTGGGCTGTGGATGAAAGTGTGGGAAGATTCCAGGGGAGGCATTTTGCCAACTCAGAGGCAGTTGGGCTGATTTCTTTCCCCTTTCTTCTGCTTAAATGAGAATTCCTGCTGGGTGGGGTAGGAGCAGAGCCAAGAAAGGAGTGATTTGCTGGGTGAGCATGGATGCTTGGACCTAGGAAGTATGTGTCTGGCTGGTGGGACCAAGGCCAGGGGAGGAAGGAGAAATTAAAGGAGGGGAACTGAGGAAAAGGAAAGAGAGACAGCAGGTCACGTAGACAGGAGAGAGACACCTTTCTGTGCTGTCCAGCAGGCTTACCTACCTTCCGAATGTCAGAATAAAATAACGTTCACGTGAAACAAACAGCAAAAGACCACATGGTATCATATACAGTAAACCTACTGCTCCTAAATTTTCCTGGTAGCTGTTCATTTCCATGGGAATACATTCTTCCCAAATAGCAAATGTTGTCTTTTAGGTAAAAAAGAACAAACAAAGTGTTATCACAGAAAGCCACATACTACTTCTAAAAATTAGGAGACTATTACTTAGAAGTATTTCCTAAAATATAATGTAGAACACCAGAGTCCTAAATTGCTCTTCTTGGCCTTGCTAATAAAATATTAGAAATACAAAGATCCTCTTGTAAGGAAATCTAGAGTAGGTAAAATGACAAATGTCGATGCAGTGAATTCCCCTGTGAAGTGAGGTCACTTTTAGAGCTTTCTGATGTCCCTTTGTGGAGACCTGTAAAGAGCTGAAAGATCATCATGCCAATGTTACATTTTTTGTGACAACCCCACACATTCTGGCCTGAGGACCAGAATCCCACTAGCTTCAATCACCTACAGAGACTTCGGCATATTTTGGCTTAAGTGCCTATGGGACAGATCTGGCTATTGACTGATTACAAACAGAAGACCCCCAAATCTTCCTTTCCCAGATCTAGGGACATCAAGCCTTCACGAGGCCCTGCAAACTTCCTTTCTCCCTCTTGGACTTCAGCCACCACCACGTGATCAAGCCCAGGCTAGCCTGATAGAATCTGAGAGGCCCCATAAAGGCCAACCTAGTGGTCCTAGACAAAGTCGCTATAGACCAGACTCCAGCCAACTGATCCCCAAACAGGTAAGAAAACCCAGCAAAGAGCAATGATGCAACCTACCCAATCACAGCTAATGACAATGTTTGAGTTGGCACAGCTGAGATGAAACAAGCTGCCTAACTGACCCAAAGATGCATGAGTGATATACATACATACATACGTACATACATAAATCAACCAACCAACCAACCAACCAACCAACCAACAAATAAATAAATGTCTTAAGCCACTGAGTTCAGGAATCTTTTTTTTACACAACAGATAACCTGATACAATTACACCCAAACCAGAGACTCACCTGTGCATTCGTACTGCAGCCCTTTCCCATAATAGCCCTTTTCACAGACGCACTCAAACTGCCCCGTGTGTGTCCCACATTTGCAGCTTGCCATGTGGTCACAGCACTCTTGGCCAGCCTCACACAGATATGAGCAATGGGACATATCCTCTTGAATAAAACTCCCAGAAGGCAGATCTGTCAATGACACAGGAAAGACAGTAATAAAAAACAAATTAGCAGTTCACTGTTACATTCTCCAGTTGGTAAAATTTAGGTGCAAATTGGACAAAATAGCTTTTCATATCCGTCCAATTCCCAACTGCACTCCCCTCCCACCCAAATATGCATGTGTGTTCTGTGCACTACCACAGGCTGGGAATTTGCTTTAGCCAGTGAAGTTATTTCAGTCTGGGACCTCATCATAAGCTCTCAAGGCCATGCAGGGTCAGGCAGAAATTAAGCACTTCAGCGAGGAATCGCCAGATGCAGCAGGAAGTAACGTAGTCGGTTCCCCAGGTCACTCCCCTGACTTCCACACCAGCAGTGTTCCACTGCTGCAATACAAGGTCGGGCAGCAGTAACTAGATTTCCAAAACCCTTTTTCAAAAAGATAAATAAAATTACAATCTTGACTGCTGCATAAGGGTTTGGATTATGAGCTACTGGCTTAAGAATAGATACCATCACTTCTACAGTTATTGGATAAAGACTTAACAGCACCACACAAGTTTAATAATAGAACCAGAAGATGGCTTATTTCTCTATGTTAAGTAACTTCTCATGTTTTATGTGAATGGAGATCACACTGATTACTTGAGCCATGTTCTGAAGTGAGGCATGCTGGGAATTCAATAACACAAGCAGGGTTGTTCAGAACGTGACTTAATAGGGCAGGGTATGGTTGAAGGCGACCGGTCCAGAATGGATGGCCTAGAATCAGGCAAATAATAAGTTCCATTTACTTTGCTGAAGAAGTTCAAAAGTCTTAGCCCAAATCCCTGGGCGGGTGCTGGGCCCAGATAGAGTAATGGGCCCCTCGTAGGAACTCAGATGTGTGAGTTCCAGCAAGACACATGCACTGCAACTGAATGCCCGGAAAGAAGATTGGTGATGGCCTCATTTATGGAACATCTGTGTCTATGCATTAACACTCTGAACAATACACAGGGGGCAAAGTAAAGAGAAGATTCCAGCCACAAGGGAAAGAGACCAGTTCAGTCAGGTACCCTATTAAAGCTCCATCTAAGGGACTGTGGTGTGGGTAAAAGGTCTGCAACATGCACACTTAGCTCTGAGGCACTGGGCCATGGGATTATTTGGCAGTAGAGCAATTTAGGAGCAAGAAAGATCTAGCTACCAAGACTGGTACACTGGCATTCAGGTCTGAGAAAGAGGTAAGTATACAAGTTACATATGGGGAAGTTATTATTCTGTAACCAAGGCCTATGGAGTATGGCCAGAAACATGGATGGTCTTAAGACCAAAAGTGGATCCATCCAAATTGAAAGTAGCTTCAGAGGACTTAAAGGCAGGGAAAATGAGGCTCATTTCCTTTGACTTGATCATGTTTTTGCAATAGGAACAGGATCTTTCCTTACCAAATCTGGAAACTCGATCAGAGAATTATGCCTTCTAGATATTTGCTTATTGTAATACAAGTGATGCCTTCCAAAACTCTGTTGCAATACTGTAACCAAAAGAATGCTCTGTCCCAACTCAGCTTCTGGGTCAACTTGGCATTAGGGTTCTAGAAGGCCCTAATCCTACAAGCAGAGGAATGGCGGGACTGGAAATTAGTCCTGTACAACACAGCAGGTAACACCCATGATTTCAGAATCCCAGCTAGTAACAGCCACCCTGCCTTTCCACTCAACATACCACTTTTCCCTGAGAAAAGGAGAAATAAAGGAAGCCCCCCAGTTACTGAATTTCTGCCATGTGATAATACTACACTTAGAAATATTTTATTTAATCCTCTTGACAAAACCATATGGTATTCATTATAATATCTCCATTTTAAAAGTAGAGGAAGTGAGGCTTGTAGATGTTAGATAAATTGCCTATGGTAAGAACAGTAGTGGACGGTTAATGAGGGCTGCGGATAATAAGCCCTCAGTAACTTTTCTAATCACTTTATATGTATTAACCCATTTAAACCTTGTGACAATCCTATAGAGTAGGTACTATTCCCATTTCCTATTCTATGAATAAGAAACCTAAGGAGTGCAAAAGCTAAATAATTTGCCAAAAGCCACTCAGCAAGTAGGTGACTAAGATTTTTTTGCTGTATCCATAGCTAGTCTGAGATCCTGCTTTTGAACGCTTCTCTTGGAACTATGATAGGGCTGATCTGCTTCTTATGAATATCACTAATTGCTTGAAACCTCATGTGGCCATGATTTGCCCGTCAACCTGAATCTTTCACACGGATACCTGCAAGGATCAAGCCTAACTTGCCACGTGGTTTTGGTCCGAGGCTGGATCTCCTGTCATTTCCTCCCAATTTATACTTTCCCTGGTAGCTTACCAAGACACATGCCCATATTACGCCTGGAAGTTAGTCTAACCGAAATCATACAACTAAACATCCTTATAAATGGTGTACAACGAACTCTAATGAATGGGTTTACTGACTTCATTCCTTGTTGGGGTAATGCTCTTCATCTAATGTGTAAGCACACATGTCTTCAGACTGTCAGGTCAAGAAGTATGCATTAAGTATTTATTGTCCCTATATCTTCATGTGTATTTCTGGAAACATTCTGGTGAGATTCACTATGCATGTCTCTGCATGTTTACTTCATTCTTCCAGATAACTATAAATAGATCTAAGTCAAGGCTTCCCGCTCTGTGTGTGGCCTTAAAACACACCTAAATTCATTCCATTGATTCGAACAGTTCCAGGTGGGAGCATATGGATAATCTAGTGAAAATCCATAGCAGCTGTTAAAAAACAAATAAAGCAAAACAAATACTCTTGTTGCAAGTCAGACTGTCACCTCTATTTATGAAGTTCAACGCATCTCCTAATACACCAAGAACACATGGGCATCATGCTCAGCTAAGATTTCACAGGGTTTGATGTTACCCTCCAATAAGTTTCAAGCAATAGGAGAGCAGGAACCCCCATTTAAATGCATCATGTCATGCCACTGGGTTTCCCTTACCTTCATGCAATGCCCGGCGAGCTAAAGCCTCAAATTCTTCAAAACTGTGGAGCAGGTAGCAGTGCTCCTCCTTTGGGGTGGAAGCCATGTCATTCAGTTCTCGAATGTTCCCTTGCCATATGCCAAATGTGAAGATCTCCACTCCAAAATCTCGCAGAGATGCTGCAATTGGCCTGGGATCTCCCCCATTGGAATATCCGTCAGTAATGAGGAATATAACTTTTGTTGAGTTTTCTCTAGAGTGACGAAGAATTTGCTGTAATGCAATAAAGGAAATTAGTATGAGTTTGTATTGTGTTGGCCTACTATGTGCTTCCCCTCTTATATAAAACAGCATTTGTGAAGATCATTAGCATGTCACGAGAGTGAGAACAAACACTGATCAGTGAGAATAAAACAGAAACAGGCACAGAGTAGTGCCTACAATGGTCTTCTCACAGACCCACAAAAAGCACTTAAAATTTACCATTATCATCAGTGTCAGCATCCGCATCACCTTCGTGCACCTTGTTAATGAAGAGCAGCAAATGTTTATGGAATGAATTTTTATTCATATTATCACTTATTGTTATTTTTATGAATTTTCAGGCTCTCGACAAATGAGCCAAATGTGAGTCCTACGTATCTTTTTCCAAGTATATCCAGCTAGCTGCCCATCTACCTACTTAGCTGAACCACCTCATGATCATAGATCAAAAGTCTAATCTGAAAGAAAATTTAACAGAAAATGTCTTTTTCAGAGTTAATAGTGGCCAACCTACTTCCCATGTTTGTTTTTCCACTGCTCCTCCAAAACTGTAGAATTCATTCGATCGTTCATCTTTTCTGGACCACCCGACATTAGCACAAGGTCAGCTGGTTTTGATGCTGTCCTATCTTTACGAGAAAATACTGATTTATTCAATCTGACACTTGGGCTTTATTATTTTAGGACAAGTGAGTTGTACTTTATAATGTTATATGCTCTCCCTCCTCTATAGATAGAAGGGAAAAAAATGAAACCTTTTTATTAAAGGCATCTACTTATTGCCACTGATGCTTTATAACATCAGCCTGCAAAAGCATAAGGAGTCCAGCAGTGAATCTGGTATTGTAATTGAATTTGCTGTTATTGCTTTTCCTCAGAAATGGGTAGGAAAGGTAAAAATGGGTAGGAAAGTTAAAGTGCCAGGGTATATTTTCTGGCAAGTTCTTAGAAAGAATTCAATGTCTACTGGCAGTAATTCAAGTACATTTAGAAGGTAGTTAGGAAGTGCGACAAGCGTATCCTATGTTTTGTTTAAAAGATGATGTGATTTAAAAAAAAAACTGCCTCAATTCATTTAAGGGGCAGACTCAGCTATAAACTTCAGATTCTCTCAGATTATACGATCCATGTCTTCATGAGTATAGAATTCACAGCTACTGATTCTAATTTAATAACTCTTACTGAACTTTATTACTGTTTGTGAGCTAAAGATAAAGCCACTGAACCTGAATTTAAAGACAGTTAAAGGAAACTAAAAATGACTTTGGAAGACACCTGGAAAGCCATCAATTTGAGAAGAGGTATTCAAACACTTTACCTCCCTCTCTCAAAAACCTACTACTGCTAAGAGCTAAAGAGAATCAGAAACCAGCCTGAAGAAGCGCCTTCTGGTCAAATAAAGGTCATTCGGAGTATCAATAACAATAATAATTGAAGTGAATTTAAATGCATCATACATATTTTCATTGTATCATATACATTTACATTTAAATGTGTGTAAACATTTATATTTTCAGTTAGTACACACCCCACGTGAAAAGCCCCATCAATATAAACAATAATTAGAATGGACTGAGATACACACACACACACACACACACACACATACTTTTTTCATTCAGGACCGCCTCTGGGGGGGGAATCCAATGATCTGTGATGGGAGGCATGAACTGAGATATTATTTTATTTAATCTTTGAAGTTATCCATCAGGCTCTGAGTACTCCAAGATGTGGCAACTTCTGTTTACACTGGCCTTGCTCTTTACCACATGATAAACTCTCTCCTTCTGGGTTGTTCCACTCTGAAATCATAACCTAACCTCCACAGACACTCCCCTAAGCTTTTGCTCATTTTGATTACTCTCTCTTCTACAAGACCGTGGAAGCAAACTGTAAGCAAGACACTAAGAAAGGGAGAATTTGGATAGAAGTAGAAGAGAGAAAAAAAAGCAAACGGTCTTTTTCGGTGTGGTATTCTGGACATTGTCACAAAGCATGCATTTGTAAATATCTATTCAATGAATGAATTAATGAGGGAGTAAGTGGATAAACTCTAGGATACTCTGAAGACAGTTACTTGAGTGAGTTGGTCTTGAGGGAGCCATAGGAATGTACAGAATATTTGTGTGCACACACGTACTTTATTTTGTATAGTTTGGTACAAAAAAGAGGAGGTTTTCTTCTTGTGCTTTTATTGTCCTTCTGTGCAAACACTATTTTATAATATTAATTTTAGCCCACGTCAATGATATTCCTTAACATTCAGGTTAGGATTTAGGGATTTTGTGGAGATTTCTTGCCGTACTACTCATTCCATGCAAAGCACATTAAGCTATGATTCTATTTTTCTTCTCTTCTTGCAGGGAACTGGTAAGTGTTTACAGGAACCATTATATCTGTTGGCAAGACAATATATTAAGCTTAAAATAGCCAGAAGAATAGCAGGACTACTAGTCCAAGCAAAGAATTACACAAGATCTGGGTTTGGAATGCACTTTAAATGACAGAGGAGGAGTGGATGATTTACTGAAAATATTTTGCCCCCTTCCCCCAATCTTCGTGCTCCATCATACTTGAATAAAAACATAATTCAATAAAAACATTCTCATCCCACAGATCTAAGAAGTAAATAGATCTGTGGTAATGTTTGTGGAATGTGGTAGAGGCCTGGCACTTGACTCTCCTTTTAGGGTTCCTGAAATAGTTTACATCATCTCCTATCCTTTGTAAGGCATTGAAGAAATAGACTTTTCTGGTCCAGAATATTGAATGAGGCAAACCCTCTGCTGCCTAAGAAAAACGCAACATGGACATCGTACGCAAAAGGTTATCACCATCTGTATTGTATCAAGCCTCTGATTAGCTTGTATAAATATCTGGCAGGGAAGTAAGCTCCCCTTGTCCAACAAAAGTCATTAGAATGATAAAAATGCAGGGTTGTGTAACAGTGTTCTGACACCCGAGATCCATCACCATTACACAAGACTGCAACCCCACCCCAGCCCCCCAAGTCAGGCCACAAGGGAACTGTTTTGAAAAATGGTCTTGAAAGAAGAAGAGAAGTCACAACAAATCTGACGTGGGGACCATATTTGCCCTGGGGCTCCATTAATTAAAATACATGTAGCTAGAACACCAACTACAGCACAACCCTGTGGTTATCCGCTGTGGCCCCACATGCCTGAGGATGGTAACTAGAGAAGCTCCTACGTCATCTTTGAAAGAAGTTGTTTGTTTAAGTTGATACCTATTGTGACTATTATCAGAGCCCCTCTCCTCCAGGGGGCCAGAAATGAGTCAATATTGTCAGTGTTTCAACTTGTTGTCCACATGTATTTTTTTCCCTGTTAGGAAACATTAAGGACAAACAAGACACTGTAAGCTACTTAGAGCACTTCCCTCATCCTTCAAATTCTAAGATTTCACCAAGTTGCATCTGTTATTTAGTTAATATTTTTAATTTGAATACTCAAGTATTCTTCATTGAAGCAATGTTTACAGTTCTGTACTTTTTGGGGAAAGAAGTTGTCTGTTGGTTCATCATTTTTTGGACTTCAAATACTCCATCCTTCTCTTCCTGTTTATTTCATCTTCCTTCCTTCTGAGTTTGGTGGGAAATGTCTGAAGCTTTTCTTCCCTGCCCCTGTTTATGCTTTATGCACTCTTGAGTCTCTTCCTTTGCACTTCTAATTAAGAATTAATCCTGGCATTGCATTTTTATTTTTCTTGTGACAATATTTCTTTATCTTGCACATTCTCTCTTTATTCCTCTCAGCTTCTCAGCCAGGTTTGCTCTTATGTCGGTCTGTTGTTTATCCCCTCGTGTCTCATCCTCATTTCACTGTTTTATTTCCTTAAGGGCATGGAACAAATGCTTTCTAGGATTTCGTTCTATTTTTCATAGTGAATTCTTGTACTTTATCTGTAGCTTACATACTATCTCTATTTTATTTGGCAGAAGCTTTTCAAAGAAGCCAGATAGAGGGGCTCTGCTGGATAGAGGGGTTCCATCAGATAGTGCAGGGCAAGATAGACAGAACCTCATCCCAGGAGGAAAAATTACCCAAAACCAAGAGCAGGCCCATCAGAATACTCTGTAAACCCAAGAACTGCAAAACAACTTGACAGTTTAGAAGAATACACAACTTAATACCAAGATAGGAAGAAAATAAGCACAACGCAATGGTGTTTGCATCACAAGGATTTAGAAAGTCACAGCCTCTATGAGAACAAGAATGGAAAGCCATGGAAAGAGAACAGGCTAAGAGGAAAACAGACAAGTGTGGGTACAGAGAGATTTTATAAGAAATTATGAAGGAAACCCAAAATTCAACGAAAGACTTAGAAATCCACAATTGGTGGTAGTGAGATAAAATGTCAGAAATTCAAACTGATACAGTTTAGTACAAACTTTAGCATACAAAGCTGCTGACTAATCTCACATATAACCATAGAAGTACAATTCCAAATAAATGCTTCCAAACCAAATTCAAACAATATTCAAAGAATCTTTGTCCTTTACTCAATAAGGCTTATTACTCAAAGGCAAAAATCGGTTAAAATTAGTAAATCTTTTGCTGTAATATAACACAGTAATTGTCCCAATTAAAAGAAAACAATAATTTAAGATGCTAAAAGTGTATTTAATAAAATTAATTTCTGCCTATTTTAATTAATAAAAAATTAAGAATAAGACACCTCAATAGATTGTCTATCTCAAAGCAACAATGTAAATCATGCTTAACTGTGAAAAACTCACAAATTTCCTAATTAGATGAGAAGTGAATCTGCAATTCTAAGTATTTTTCACTAATACTACACTTCTTAAAGTTTCTGCTCCTAAAAAAAAAATCAAAATTAGAAAGCAAGGAACAAACTGAAAAATGCATTCATCAAGCTTACCAAAGAAAGTATTGAGGTCTTTATAAAAATATTTTATATATCTTTAAGGGAAAATAGAGAAAAATAACAGGAATATAGGCGAGTGTTTTGACCAAACAAAATAAAGACCCCCCAAAAATTCTATTTGTCAGAAAATGTGAAATTATTTAATTTCACTAAACCAAAATAATGTAAGTTAAATAACAGTAATACTATTTTTTCACTTCCCAAATAGTCAAAGATCTTTTTAATTAAAATTTTGTAAAATTTTTGAGGAAACATATTTCTATTGGGGATGCCACGTGGACTGGTAATATTTGGAGTACAGTGTGACAAAGTGACAAAAGTCTTAAAAATTTCACACAATCCGAACTAAAATTCTACATCTAAAACTATCTTAAGGAAATAACCATGGGTACACAGAAAAAGAATGATTAAAAGAATGTATATCCCAGAATAATTTGCAATATAAAGAAATGGAAACAGTATAAAATTCCAACAATAGGTACTGGTTAAAGAAATCACAGGGCAATCATGAAATATCATTACAATGATATTGTTGCATAAAGATACATTTTAAAAGTAGGTAACCCAATACAATGATTTTATTACATTAGTATGCATGTATGTGTGCATGGACTGCATATGTGGGCATGTATGTATTAGTCTGGCTGACAGTATACACCTCAAAATGTTGACTATCTCCTGGTTGTATTTAGGGAGTTTTATTGACTTCTATTTTGTAGTTTTATATCACTTCTAAATTTTCACTTTCTCCTCTCTATTCCTCGCCTGGGAAATGTTATGTGAACTCGGAACTTGGAGTCTTACCTACAGATAACGATTCCTAAATCTACATCAAATTAAACTCTTTAAATTGCAAGGTGAAGTTTCCTTGGTCCAGTGGACACCGCTGCCTGAATGTTCCATAGAAATCTCGAACTCAACATGTCCTCTCCATGCACAAAGAAGGGTTCCTTTCTCCTGTTTTCAAGATACATCAAATGTGGCACCATCATCTATCCCACTGCATGAGTCTGCATCTAGGAGCGATTATGATGCCTCCTTTCTTATCTATCATCTAGACCTATACCCTTCACTTCTGAATTATCTACCTACCTTGAAATCCTATTCCTCTAGCCTTGATTCAGATACTTCTGTCTGGATTATTGAAAAGCAAGAGTTGTTTTAAGGTCTCTAGCTGAAGTTGCTCTTCTTTCAAACTCATTTTCTGACCTACCCTCAAAGCTATCTTTCTGAAATACAAATCCAATCATGTTTTAAAGCTTCCATTATTTTCCCTCTACTATAAAGTTTAAATTTCTTTACATGTCCTTAGACTTAATCAGTCCTATACTTCCAGCAACATCCCCTGCCACAATGCATTTCCTGCCTAGTTCTTCAAACTACCTCTCACGCTATGTTCTCACCACAAGGATCTATCTGAAGGTTTTGGAACATACCATTCTTTCCTTATGTTTGCTATACCTGGAAGTTCTTAACAACTCTTTCTCATCTCCTAATATGTCTACCTGCACTTCTACCAGCCTTTCAAAATCCAGACCGAAGTTCACCTTCTCTTTGGAACTTTCCCAAATTCTTCTGCTGTGCAGAAAATATTAAATCCGACTCAATGATCCCACAACATTCCATTACACTAACCCCATCATAATTGCAGTTAACTTATCTGGCTATATCCCCAACCTAAATGCAAGATACTGTATGGCAAGGATTGATTATTTTCTCCCTATTGATGATCAAAAAGTAACTATGAAACAAGTGGATGAAAGAATCAATAGACATACGCCTTAATTTTCACTAGTTATATGTTCAACAGGATAAGTTCTAAGCCAAACACTGTTGTTATAGTAAATCCTTTTCTGCATTTGTAAAATGAAAACTCTTATAAATATTATATTTAAACTTATTTCACCAAATCCATATGGAGCCTCTTATATATGAGGCACTGTGCTAGGGTTTTTACTTATACTATTTGAGGATACAATAGAACCATTAACTAAAAACAAATAAGCCAAAGCTAAAACAATGACAGAAGTATATCTGGGAAGAATATTCAGCAGTAAGTGAGTTTTCTTATTTATATTGTAATACAAAATAAATCATATTTAGGACACTAATATGTCTCATTTAAGTATTTACTCAGCCTTTACAGACTGAAATTCTAGCATAAAAAAAAAAATCTTGGCTCAGATAACATTTAGGCTATTTGTTACAGTCTAGCCAAATCGCAGAAGAACCAGAGGGTCAAAAAAGAACTTAATCTCAGATTTATGGTCACAGGGTTTTTCCACCCACATACATGCTTTTGTTATTAAACATGGACACAAATCATTTTCAAATGGACCCATAGGGACAGTACATCAAATTGGGAAATGGTGTGCATAGGAGTTGATGAGTAGCAGACCAAATTCAGACTATAAAAAACAACAGAATAAATAGGCAAAAGACCAAACAAACTTCCAATAATGCTGAATTCCACTATTCATTCTATAGATACACAAGGAATAAAGAAAATCTGGGTAGCAAAGGGTAAAGATATCAAAATCCAAATAAAAATGAAAAAGGGTCAAATTACATACCATTTTAAGCGAATTGTTAATTTGCTACAAGATAGCAAAATCACATTCAACTTGACTCTTAATTTTGTTATGAATAAATGTATAAAGTGATTTCAGTTGACATGTTAAATACCTGTGCAATATGACCAAGTGAGGGCACTTAAAGTCAAAGATGTGATGGAACTTATTCATGTGCCTCATATTAGGAGGGCAAAGGAGAAAGTAAGATGATCTCAAATGATATTTGGACATCAGTTTTTGATTTTACAAATGACTGAGGCAAAAAATACAGCAGCACTTACTTAATAACACAGTTACCACAAACCAATGGGCAAAATCATTTGAAACATTCTCACTAAACTCAGGAAGATGACAAGAATGCCCTCACTTCTATGTGAGAAGTCTAGCTAATCTAATGAGGCAAGGAAGAGATCTAAGTATAATAAAAAAGTTATTCATATTTCAAAAGAAAGAATTGAATTGAAAGGAAATACTGGGAGATGTTGAGAGTGATGCATGGGAATATTTTAACTGAAAAATTCTGTAGTAAGAGCTGACCAGTAATACTTAAAAATTCAACTGTGGTAGAGCTACATGACAAAATACACTTGAAAGGTAATTTTAGGAGAATTTTATTGTATGGGAAATTTTTCATTAAAATAAAATAATTTAATTAAAAATTGTACACTGTGGCTTTACTACACATTTACATATAATTATATATGTATTTACACATATACATAAAAAGAGTAGAGACAAACTCTAATAATTACCATATTTTCCTATTTTATCTAAAACTATTAATGGGTATATTACTTCCATAAAAAGGAAAAGAAGCAAAAATTATTTTTAGAGAAACACTTGCAAATGGAAGTTAGTAAAGACTTTGAATGCTTACCCTCAAATTAAAGGTATTTGCAGTTTCAAGATAAAAATTTAGGAAGGATGTTGTAACCACACTTGGTTTTCAATAAAAATTGGATATCTACTTTATTAGCTTAAACAAAGTGGGAAATGTATTGGAAATATATAGGAATATCTCTCCAAACCCAAGAGCACGGAGAAGAACAGAGTCTCAAGAGGGACTGGAACCAGGGGGTGCCTGGGTGGCACAGTTGGTTAGTCATCTGACTCTTGGTTTCAGCTCAGGTCGGGTCGTTATCTCAAAGTCATGAGATAGAGACCTGTGTTGGGCTCTGAGCTCAGCATGGCATCTGCTTGAGATTCTCTCCCCCTCTGCCTCTCCCACTCATGCTCTCTCTCCCTCCTCTAAAATAATAAAGGTTTTGTTTTGTTTTGTTTTTGTTTTTTTTAAAGAGAGGGACTGGAACCAGGAACAACCAAGCTGCAGGAACCAATGGCTACTCCCTCCAACCTTCCATCCACCTGTTTCATTCTGGGATCATGCTGTATCTTGTCTCAGTTTCTGTCAACACATCTTTGTTCACTCTTTACATTCCTCGGGTTCTATGTGCAGTCTTAACTTTATATTCCCCACCTACTGGCGAAAAAAAAAATCTACTCTCGGAGCATTTTTGTGCCCTACTCCAAATTCCCAAGAGAAAGAGTATAAATGATCCATCTCAACCTCTGAATTGCCACTCTCAATCCATACAGAAAGGGACAGCCTCTCTAGGTGGGCAAAGGACTGAGGATGGATGTGGTTCTCAGTGAAAATGACTGGTGATTGACATACACTATAGAAGAAATGAGCTACAAAGAAAGGAAAGAATTGAATGCTATGCTTGGACTTATCCAGGAGAAAAACAGTTTTGAAAATTTATCAGAGTAAATTGTCCTTCCAGAAAAGCACCAAATGCCAGGAAACAGTGTAGGTTTTTGGGAGAATTCAATTGTAAAATTTTTCCTCGGAAAGTAGAAAAATCTTACGATTCAAAGCTGTCAGGAAAGAAATGATGTCTTTTTACTAGGTATATTAATCGTCTCTATGAAGGAAAAATTTATCAGGAGCTTAGACAATATAAATGACACAGATAATCTAACCATTATATTGTAAATATTTGGGCTTCAGGAACAATCTAACTTTTCAAAAACCCAGATATACTTCAAATCAAATGTACTGACACATGGAAATTCAAAGGGGGTGGAAGTTGAGAGGAGATTTTAAGTTCATGAACTTACTGTGTATTTTATTTGTTATAGTTATCTAAATTTATCAAAAAACACATTTAATTGTGACATTTATTAGCATTCCAAATAAATGACACTTTGTTATGGTTTTTTTTTGTTTGTTTTGTTTTGTATTTTGGCTTGTATAAATGACCACATCAGTTACCATTCTAGGGCAAAAGATTCTGTTTTGCATATACTTAAAAAAAACCCTGAAATTAAACCCCAAACGATCTAATGTTGAATAAATTAGAAGACTTATATGTAAATACGTAGTCATCCATCAGTGACTCTAGTAATATTTACATATGTAATCATTCAAAAATGTTGACTTTTAAAATTATATTTAAAAACTATATTTGAGAATAATATAGTCTGGTGGACTAACCAATTCTTAATTTAATTACATGCTTCCCC
The DNA here is from genome assembly GCF_003265705.2 of Callorhinus ursinus. Lineage (NCBI taxonomy): Eukaryota > Metazoa > Chordata > Mammalia > Carnivora > Otariidae > Callorhinus > Callorhinus ursinus. The sequence goes on along the minus strand of NW_027397086.1, from coordinate 19,181,186 downwards.
TTACAGTAACAGTGTTCCCTAAATATGCACCGGATACATAAATAAATCTAACTCATTACCTAAGGTATTTAAAGAAAGATTTTTCCAAGCATTGATGATTATGGAGCTGATTGCTAAAGCGAGGGTTCTTTTTACCTGAAGAAACTACTAGAGTAGTCATAGGGAGATTTTGTTTTTCTTTTGTGAAATGGGATGGCATATGAAAAAGAAAAACATGAATATTATGAGGCACGGGAACATTGTGTATCCCAGATTAAGAAAAACTGAATTTAGTTGGAAGACCAAGTTTCGTGCGGAGGTTTGGCATATAAATTTATAAATCTAAGTTTAGGCTATACGATAATTTGAAAGAAGGACTAGATGTACCTAGGACTAGAAAAATGAATTCTGTTGAGTCATATTTACACTTTAATCAAGAGTGTGAAGTTGAGAACTGATCATGGATTAGAGAAAGCTAAGAACACAGGAACGAGATAAATGAAGAGGACAGAGGTAGATGTGTTGCAAACAGAAGATGATCTCCCACTGTCTCGGTGCCTTGGTCTCTGCAATGGCTGGTAGATATATCTGTTAAGGCAGATGGGAGATGCAAGCCAATGAAAGTATATTGTACAAAAGTGGCATATGAGAGTCCTGGACCGAATGGGGATCAAGGGGGTGGGGGATAAGGGTGATCACTTGGGACTAGCAGGTGTTTAGAGAGTGTCCATTCAAATGACAGTCTCCAAATGTTCATTCCTCCTGGTCCTGCATCTGTTCCATGTGGCCTTCTGCTTGGTCACCACAGACCTAGTCCCCTTTGCGGCTGCCCTTTCTGCCTCACGTCTTTGCAATGAACTTCAATGATGAGTATGTATCAGAGGACCCTGCACCTACCAGATCTTCAGACAATATAGCACAGGGTAGTCCTACCTGGTGGTTAAGGATTCAGACTTTGGCTCAGACTGCCCGCATGTGGATTCCAATACCTTGACTTACCAGCAGTATAACTTTGGTCAAGTTACTTACATTCTCTGGGTCTCGCTTCCCTCAGCTGTACTTAGGGGATAATAATACTAACCTACTAGGGGAGACTTTGCTGTTGCAAGGATTTAATGAATTAATGACTTCATATGGGGAAAAGTGCTTAGAGTGGTACGTGACGAGCAAGTAATCACTTATCACCATTGCTGGAATATGTCTGTCAAGTAGATAAATCAGACAATGGAACCAACATTTTGTTCAAAGCTGTGAATGAAAACAAATAATCCTATTTGTGGAGGCTGAGAGGATAGGTCAGGGGATTTGGGAAAATTATGACTTTCTAACCAATGACCACAGGATCCCACCAGAGCGAGGAAGGAGGAGATGATGCCCTGGGCAGAGGAACAGAAAAGTAACTACCTGACCTTTGCTGTTAGGAGGATGACATTGCAAAGGGCAGTGTGGACAGTGATGTGGAGAGGGGATGCGAGTTCACAATTCAGATGCCTGCACATTCCTTTCTGAACTCACTGCATGGAGTTCTCCACAGAGGTGCTGTGTGGTTGGCCTCCTTGATCAGATTTAGGGGGAAAAACGTAGGGAGTCACACCTGCCTGAGATTCTACTCATCACCTCCTATTGCTCCCTGGAGAAAGGGGTCTGAAGAGTGAATTGGCTGAAATTATTAAAATCTATCATTTGAAAAGTCAAGCATCCCCTAAACAGTCCTTTGAGGTCATGACATCCTTTGAATAAGGATGTCATGACCATCCTTGTTTTAGTTTGAAATCACAGAAGCACAATACTCTTTGATATACTAAAATTTAAAATGCTAAATATCCAAAGATATGTCTTTTCCAGAAACTCCAAGGTTATAATGAATATCATTGTCTATCCTGGAGCATACATAAAATCAAATAAGATAGGATCTCTGTCCTTGTCAAGCAGAGGAGACAGGCATCACTTCCACAACAAGTGCTATGATGGAACTACATAAAATGTTTCCCTATAATTCCCTTATTTAATCAGATATGTCCCTACAGTATTTCTCCACATTTTGGGAACATGTCAAATAGGTGAATACTGATTACTCTGCAAATCCCTGCAAAATTCTCTGTTGCTAGGACTTCAACAATCTCTGCCTACTAAATTCTGATAGCAGGTCTTATGCCTTGAAACTGTAGGAGAAAAAGGAAGTTTCAAAAGAGCAAAGAGTGAAAAGAAATAAAGAAAAAACCACTGGGGCTTTCCAAGTTTGTGGACCAGCAGATGCTTGCCCTGTGTATGTTCTTTAGAGAATTCCCCACCTCTCCCCAGATCCCACTTCCAGGAGTCTGCATAACTTCTGACTACTGGAGTTGTCTTCCTTAGTGGGCAACCAAGTGACTTAATTCCAGCTCCTTTCTGTGGTTCTCCTTCACCCATGGAAAAGTCATACCTCTTGGCTTTGCAATGTGCTGATAGGGCAAGCCATTCTGAGACTCCTTCTTGCCTCCAACAGCAGACCCTGTCCATACCTCCCTGTTCGCACATCCCAGACTTCCAACTGCCAGCATCTGTATCTCCTCGTCGGAGGGCTTGCTTTGGTGCCTGGAGACCACTCTGCCCACTCGCAGGGGAGGTGACAGAATTGGTGCCCTCCTCGGAGCCCCTCTCAACAGTGACAGACGAGAGTAGGTTTCTAAGTGCCACAGATCCCTCTCAGTTGTGGTCATTCTAAGGCTTGAACTCTACACTACCCCCGCGCCCCCCCTCCCCCCGGTGTAGTTCAACACAAGTTACCTTTTCTGTTGTTGGTTCCCTTCCCTGTCTCATGTCCTCATTGTTTACTAGGATCACCTCCCAAAGAAGCAAATTGCTCTTGAATCCTCATCTCAGGTTCTGCTTCTGGCGAACCCAAAACAGAGACATTGGCCATGTCTCTGGCTTACTTCTTCTCCATGAAATCGGCAGAGAGACAAATGAAAGCTTCTGCCCAAGTAAATTTCCAACCAGTATATAAAATGCTGGTCTCTTTGCGGAGTTGCTGGAAAGGAAAGCACTACGTGAGGGACAGAGAGATCTGCTTTCAGTATGAATACTGCTTTCCCCAAGAGATGCCTGCTCTATAGCCAAACTGTGGAAAGACCTGAGATGCCCTTCAACAGACGAATGGATAAAGAAGATGTGGTCCGTACATACAATGGAATATTACTCAGCCATCAGAAAGGATGACTACCCAACTTTTACAGCAACATGGATGGGACTGGAGGAGATGATGCTAAGTGAAATAAGTCAAGCAGAGAAAGTCAATTATCACATGGTTTCACTTATTTGTGGAACATAAGGAATAGCGTGGAGGACATTAGGAGAAGGAAGGGAAAAATGAAGGGGGGGAATCAAAGGGAGAGATGAACCATGAGGAAGTATGGACTCTGAGAAACAAACTGAGGGTTTTAGAGGGGAGGGGGATGGGGGGTGGTTTAGCCCGGTGATGGGTATTAAGGAGGGCATGCACTGCATGGAGCACTGGGTGTTATACGCAAACAATGGATCGTGGATCACCACATCAAAAACTAATGATGTATTGTATGGTGACTAACATAACATAACAAGATAAAATTAAAAAAAAAAAATTCCTGCTCCGCTTCTCTGTCTCTATTTATCTCTTGCTCCCAAATTCTCTCCTGGTATAGACTAGAGTTGAGTGCTGGGCAAGAGGTGAGGGGGGATTGACTGTGTAGGGTCTCTTCTGCAGTCTGTGGACTCTGAGCGAATATATCATTCTCAGTTATTGGTGATCTCTTCAAAATGTGCAATGATCAGTGTTCTTTAGGTTAAGCCATGGATCCTGGTGCCAAATCTGGGACAACAGTGAGTCCCACATAACATCCTGTTGCAGATGTGTATTTAAAATACAGATTTTCACTAATGACCAGATACAAAATGCCTAAACTTTGGTATCTTTATTACGAGGAGATTCCAACAATAACTGCCTGAAATCATTACTTTTGAAGCAACATTTAAAAGCCAAGCATGCATATTTTGAAAGAAATTGTGACTAAAAAGAGAGCAATCTTGGCTAGAAAGAGTAATGTGAAAAACATACAAAAATTGCTTAATTTCTTTCAAAATGAATTTCAGATTCATTTGGAAAGGTAAAGCCTATAAAATAGGATAAAAATGACAAGCTCGCAGATATGACTCAACTGGTGTCGGTCAAAATATGTGAGCCAAGTTGAGAGAAATGTCAGGATCAAAACACACCATCAAACAACATTATCTGAATGTGCCTGAACATTCTCCATCAGCAACAGCAGGCAAACAGACAGTCTTTTACTGCACAGGACAAAAAAAAAAAAAAAAAAAAAAAATCACAATAAAAAAATGAAGCTGGAGAGTTAGAGAATTGAGGAAAATGGGTCCTTTGAGGCAACTGTTTCATTTACATGTGATAACACGAAAGGGTTAGAATTCTTCTTCCTTGAGAATGTTCTTTGATGAGGATTACCTGCAAGAGTGAGAGACACTGACAGGGCAGTGGGTGAGCATCCCCTTCTGTGTGTGACAAGACAAAGGAGGGCCACATTCTCCTGACCTCTCAGCAAGGTGATGGAGCCAGTTTCTTCTACCATCTCAGCCTCAGCACCCCTCTCTGCATCACATCATGGCCAGATGTCCAGGCTCCTCTCCTCAGTAAATAACCAGCTCACCAAGCAATGAAAAAAAAAAACCCATCTTGTGTGCAGAGTTGTATGAGAGTCTGGATTCTCAAGATCCAGTGTGGCACCGGGAGAGAGAAGGAGGACAGCTGGAGTGAGTGCTTTCAACCCAGTATGATTCTCCAGCCCTTACAGACTCAACACTACAGCCTTGGGCACCTGATGAAGAAAAGACTAGAATTGTATCATTTCGATTTCTTGATAATAAGTGAAAGTGTCATTTTATTTTTTTTTAAAGATTTATTTATTTGAGAGAGAGAGTGGGGGAGAAGGGCAGAGAGAGAGAGAGAGAGAGAGAGAGAGAATCTCAAGCCGACTCCCCACTGAGCAAGAAGCCCCACACAGGGCTCTAAGCTCATGACCCTGAGATCATGACCTGAGCCGAAATCAAAAGTTGGACACTTAACTGACTGAGCCACCCAGGTGCCCCCTAAAAAGTGTCATTCTATTTCTTAAAGCAGAGCTGTATTGGAGAATAAAACACAATACTCTCCTGAATATTTAATATAAAAGCTGAAACATAAAAGGATTTTCATACTTGAGCCCAATCACTTCAGGCTATGCCACCAGATACCCTAAAGGTAGGTCTTCAATCACCTGTGCCCAGGTAGACATTGATATTTTACTTCCTACTATACAGTACATGTTCATTGTAAACTACTTCTTTCAAAGGCAATAGAAATGGATATACTTAAATAGGTAAATATACTACCTGTAGATAACTTCTGTTAATATTGAAAAATTTTTCTTCCCAGCTTTTTTTCTGTGTATATTTAATGAGATTGGACCTATGTTACATATGCAGTTCTATATACTGATGGTAAACACCCACAGAGAGTTTCAGCTCATTTAATGTTCTTTGGCTGATTTATTATGTCATTAGTTTTTTAAAATATGATTTTATTGACTATAATACATATCAGTGTAGATACAGTATTTTCTTAAATTGTCTTGAGTTGTTGGAACTTGGTGGTTACTGCCTCTAGTTTCTGTGTCGAGTGTCAGCCACCAGTTACTCCTTGGCCCCCCTACACCACCATCTCTCACTCTTCTCCTGAGGAAGAGGGTTTCCCCAGCTGCTCCTTCTCCCCTTCTCTTTAGCCTTTGGCTTCTGGGAAAGAGCGCTCTCAGTTTTACAAAGGCAAGCTCCCATGTGCCCAGAACTGTCTATTCCTGGGGAGGCAAGTCCATTTAATTTCAAGATTCAGTATTAGGAAGCTGTGCACCTAAGCCACATCCTCCATGAGCAGGAGACAAAAGCATGTCTGATTCTCCACCTGCCTTTTATGGTGTATTGTAATTCAATTGATCTAGAACTCAGGAGAGGTGAAGAAAAGTATCATTTACTGAGCCCTCCCAAACCACAGCCAGATTGTTTCTAAATTTTTCCTATTTCAAGTAATGCTGGGATGAGTATACTTTTACAGAATCTTTGAGTATGTCTTATGTTTGTATTTTATAAGAAATTCTTTGATTGGTAATTTTTTTTTTTTTACTTTGAAGACTCTGTAAACATACTGACAATTTATCATATTGCTCTGGAAACATGCTACCAAGTTTTAAATATATAGATGTACTATGAATGTTCTACATTGAGAGGAAGAGCTTGAAGACATAAGAAAGAAGGGGGAAAGACTTGGGGGAAGGTCTTCCTTGGCTGAGGGTAGATACCCTTACTCTAATACATGTAAGGAAGTACGGATGCACTTGAGTTTAGAGGTGGAGCTAATGAAAATTTGAAAAAGTTCCTATCTGAAAAAATTAAAGTGTATATATTTTAACCACATACATGTATATACATTTTAAAATATCACCTTTGAAACTTTTTTAAAAAACTACATTTTGCATTAGCAGCCAATATAACCTATAACCAGGTGTGGCAGGATGGGCATTACACGATGAAGGCTATTAGGAGTGGTTCAGCAGGAATGAAGGAAATAGTGCGTGAAATACATGTATCTCAAAATATATTTTATATACTCTAGCAGCAACTTACAACTGGAAAAATAGCCAACTTGGACTTTACTTATTCAGTGACTGAGTAAATTTACTAAGTAAACTAACTTTAGTAAAGTTAGTTACTAGTAAAGTTACTTTTAGTAAGGTTAGTTTACTTAGCAAATGATTCAATCATGGAATAGGTCCTGCAACAAACTTTCTTTAAAATGTTTCTCTCTACTAATAGTGTGGTAAGTTATTTTTTCCTTAATTTTGGATTACATGTATTCACATCTAGAAACAAGGTCGCTAGCGCCACTGCAACATATATAGGAATGAGAATCTATCCTCAAGTGTATGGCTTTCACGATTCCTGCAGCTCGGAAAGAAATACATGCTCTGAATTTGAAAAATCTTTATTGCTTACCTCTTTACATAAATAAAACAGCAACTGCTTGAACGACTTCATGAGAAGGACAGATAGCAAAGAAGATGCATACTTGAAGAATCTTTTTATGAAGATTGGTAAGAAAATACACCTACTAATGTGTTGCAGATTTCACCTTCTGACCACTATCATTCATTTCAAGTGAAACACTGTAACACATCCAACATACATCATTAGCTCTCAGAGTTTTCCCTATCCACAACTGGCCTCCAAACCAGAGCAGGTTACTATATGTAAGCAGAGTCTATGCCAGAAATCCATTCTTCATATGGCTTGGGGAGCTTTAGAGAACAGTCTCAAAAATCAGGGAAAGGCAGACACAATACAGAACAGGAAATTCCTTGTAATGGAGAGGTCTCTTAACCTGACAGTTTACTCTAGAAAAGCCAAAGAAGCACCATGTTTTCCTGAGAAACGTTAACTTGCGTTTACTAAATTAATGACAAAAAATCTTGATTTTATTTTGTAGTACGCATCTTCCCCCCATCACTTTCAGTATAATATTTTATTTGGGAGCGGATGCCATACTATTTAGAAACTTCTGGCTCCTGGGAAACGAACATAAGTAGTTTTGGTTGCCAAAATTTAAATGGATTGCTCTGGAACTTTGATAGTTTTTATTAAAAGATGTATAATCGAGCACAGGGGCGAAGATGTTTCAGTTAGGCAAGGCCTCAGTCTTCCGTCTTGAGCGGAGTTGGGCCAGTGCCATTTGAGGAAGAAATGAAGCAGGATTTCCAAAATTTCCCTGGTTAGACGCAGGCTCTTCCTGACACTGGTGTGGCAAAGACTGCTTCTTACTTCCTCAGCATCCATCCTCTCCTCCCTCTTCAAGGATGGGCATGAGCCCAAGTGGTCCCAAATGAGATCTACATGGAAGTAGTATGTGGATGGCCACAGAGTCTCCTGGAAGAATGATGTGACTGTCTTTGCCCTGTCCTCCTCCCTGGGGTCCAGCATAAGCCCCTGATGGTTGGAAGCTCCAACAGCCATCTTAGACCACTGAGGTGACCTGAAGATGGTGGAGCAGAGAGCTGAAGGAGAGACTCTGGATCCCTGAAGACATCACAGACCTGCCATATTAGAATTTTCTAACAATTTTTTAAAAGATTTTATTTATTTATTTGTCAGAGAAAGAGAGAGCACAAGCAGGGGGAGTGGGAGGTAGAGACAGAAGCAGGCTCCCCACTGAGCTAGGAGACCAATGCAGGACTCGATCCCAGGACTCTGGGATCATGATCTGAGCTGAAGGCAGACGTTTAACTGGCTAAGCCATCCAGGCTCTCCTCTAATAATTTTCAAAACAGTTTGAGACAGAAATAAATGTTTATTGTGTTTAAGCTAGTGGTACTTCAATTACATCCAGCTAAACCTACTCCTAGCTAATTCAGTGGTAAAAAGGAAGTTCAGAAGGTAAACTAGAAGGGATTATACCACTTCAGGCTCTGCCCATGATTGGTCTATGTGAGACCATGGAGTAGCAATCAAGGACAATGAAAGAAAATTCCATGAGCCAGGTGGGGACTCTGATGAGCTGAGACAAATCACACCCAGAATTGCTACATATTCCAATTTGTCAAGGGTAAGACAAAAAGTCAGATTTTTAAAAAAAAAAATGCAATTTTCTAATTTTAAAGTACCTGCTGGAATTAGAAAATATATTGTATGGGAGGGGTGGGAGAGGGAAAAAAGAAAATATATTGTATATATATATAAACACACACAAACACGCACATATATACATATGTCTAATTGAAATGTATCCATTGAATGAAAAGGCCTGAAGACCATGGTTTATGCCTTCTGGGCTAGAGTGTTTGGCTTTATGTCTTAATGTAACACTTCTGCAGCTCTAGAAATGGAATCTTCGACTTCTCCCTAGCTTTTGATATAACTCAAGACATGGAGGTAACATGGTCAAATGTAGGTGAGAATAGGAAATGGTGGGCAGAGGAGGAAAAAGACAAGATGACAAGTCAGAAGACTGGACTGACTCTGTGGCATTCACTTAGCTTTGTGACTAGCATCTAGTTACATAACTTCTAGAATCTAATGCTGTTCCTATAAAACTTGAATCTTCAGAACTGATTCTGTAAAATCTTAATATGAAAGCACTGTAAGCTATAAATCACTTCACAAATTAAAGGTATATCTGATCAAGAATGAATACATTTAATAATTCCATGGCCACTATGAAGAGAGATCCTCTCTGAGCCAGGAGGACATGGCAGGGGGTAGGGGATGGGAGAGACTTTCTTATCTTTTGACCACAGAAATGAAGCAGGACAGAATAGTCCAACCTCTCTCTGTGTCTAGGCAGTCAAGTCTTTGACCAAGAGTTCTCATGATACATTTCAACCAAACATAACAGACGACTGGCAGCCAATAATGATAACAGAAGCAGTAGGTGTACGTTCTTACTATTCTGCTTTATGCATTGAGGACTCTTTCAATTTATTCATTCATTCACACTTCTAAAGTTTGGATGGGATGACAAAACAAGTTCCTACATAAGACTAAGGCAACAGGAGAATTGTTTAAAAACCAAAGCAGCACAAAAGAGAGAACATTTCCAGAGAGACATTTAGAAGTATATCTTTTCAGTATTGAAACAAATTAGCTTCTGCATCAGTGAGCAACTCTTGACATCTAAGTCATGCTCTGAGTTTGGATCAACTGAATCCACCGTAGATTGTATGACTCCCCCTCAATCCTTTCCCCTAAGAAAGGAAAACTCAAATCTTCCTATTCCTTCAGCATCTGGGCCATCAGAAAGCCTGCTGGAAAATGCACACCAGCTATTATTGGTCTACTGTATGAAAACAAAATAGCCCTAATTTTATTCATCAGGGTTTTGATCTAGTGTCATCTCACACATCTCCAGATTTTGTTAGAAAACTTAAAAACAAATCCCTTCCTCCCATAAGGCTGAGAGAGCAGATTTGTCTCCTTGTAAAGGTGTCAATATGTACTAGTGTGGACATATCACAGTGATGCTCTTTCCCTAAAGCTGGGAAGAGCTGCTGCCCATCTCTTCCCAGTCTCCTGGCCATCTAAAGCTCAAATTTTTGGTGACACAGCACATTCCTCACCAGAGGATCATATTTCTGGAACTGTGGAACAATGGAGAAAAGCAGAAATTTTTTTCAAAGGAGGCTTCATGCTGTTTGTTTAATAGATATTTAGCAAAAGTGAAGTAGGAATGAGGGCTCTGCTTGTATTACGACTTGAAATGCTGAAGAGGTGGAGAGCCTTGTGTTCATAGCGTGGCCAACCCAAAAGATGCCGTTTAGGAAAGGCAATTTATAAATACATGGCGGAGAGAAAAACTAAGAAGAAAGGTCATTATGAAAAAGTCATTCCTTGGAAAGGAAAATCTGAAGAGCTTTCTGTTTATTTTGTCAAAGGTTTTCATGTAATTAAGTTCAAGGTGCTAAATCTTCCTCCCATTCTATTGACTGTGTTTCTGGAAGGATCTGTGCTAACTACAGATTCACTGCTTCAGTCTTTGCACTCTGATGAGTGCTGCGGGATAATGTCTAAAAAGAAAAGATCTACACTGCAGTTTATCCATTGAAATAAAGTATGATACACTCCCCATCAAGCTGTACAATTCTGACACCAAATAAAAAAATAAAGCCCACTGTTATCTTTTTTGTTTAGTCAATCACATATGCTGAAAGCTAACAGCAAATTTCATGTTGGTAAAGGAAATTCTACCTCTTGAGATTTTAACATAAGAGGAGTAAGGTGTGTGGATTGTGAGGGGTAGTCATGGACTTGCAAGCACGTATCTGCGCCTATGTTACTGTGCCTTGTGTATTTGTCTGCCTGGGTTTGTGTCTGTGTATAGTGGTGTGGACATTCAGTTTCAAGTGGAAAAGGTTTGAAAAACTAATTTTTCTAGGGAAAGTAATTAACAACCTCAAAAATATCCCTGTGCTTTTCAATTTCCCAGCTCACAAACACAGTCTGTTCCAATAATACCATTCTGCACACACATGGGAATCTGATGAACTGTCTCATTTCCCTGATGAAATGTATTAAGTTTCATATCCAGACTCAAGCTACACAGCTTACAATCTTCAAACTAATTCTGCAATGAAACAGGCTTGCCTGATCCCCATGCAGAAACCCATATGCAAACTACCGTTAATGTCATTTTTAAACATCAGTCCTCTTCTATCAATTTTCTCCCAATACCATATTTTAATTACACCTAAGAATGCTCATCAGAGGTTTCAAAAAGTTACCATAAAGACACGTAAGTTTCCAGGTTAGCCAGGGACTAGGTCCAGCTGACCCTCTCCTGCACCTTCACATAATCCAAATGAGAAAAGAAAAATAAAATCAAAGGGAAGTTCAACAAACACCAACTTTTGAGAAGTCTCGCCTTGTTAGATTACAAATGGATCCAGACTGAAGAACAGCACGGGGAACCTTGCTGGCAATTTCACTTTCCAAGACAGGATGTAGTATTTGGAAGGAGAAAGCTGAAGACAGAGTAGGTCTTGAGGCGAGCAGCGAGTACTCGATTCATTACCCATTTAACTGTTTTGGATCAACGTACTTAGAGGCCCCAGGCAAACCTGGCCAATCCAAACAGAGGAACTGGTATATGGCAAGTTTTTCCCTGATGCAGCAGGGTTCTTCTCAGATGGAGTGGGTGGTGACATCAGTAATAAGGCCGGCCCTAGGACCTCATGAGCACTTGGAATGGGGGCCAACAGAGAACTGGATCTGCAAAACTGAACCCTGCCTGGTGAAACAGTTCAATAAAAGGGGGGGTATTTTAAGGAGTTACTTCATCTCCTAGAGGCAACTTTTCAAACTTCATAGGAAATGAAAAAAAAGCACAAATGAAAAGAAAAATAGATTCAATCAATTGATAAAATGATAGATGTTATCACCATGAAGAAATTCAGAAGGCAATTTAGAAACACTGAGAAAAACTACTTGCCTCATACTTAGCAGCAGGAGGGTCAATGCCATTAAGAAGCAAAGAGCAGGGTGCCTGGGTGGCTCAGTGGTTAAGCAACTGCCTTCAGCTCAGGTCATGATCCCGGAGTCCTTGGATCAAGTCCCACATCGGGCTCCCTGCTCAGCGGGGAGTCTGCTTCTCCCTCTGACCCTCTCCCCTCTCATGCTCTCACTCTCTCTCTCTCAAATAAATAAATATAATCTTAAAAAAATGCAAAGAGCATTTGCTAATCAATAAGAAAAAGAAGCACCCTCAAATAAAAAATGGATAATAATCCCAAAATATTTTAATGGATATTCAAAAAAGCAGAGCTATATATGGCAAATATATGAAAAAAGTGTTCGGCCTCACTAGGAAATGCAATTCAAAATAGGACTCTACTTTTCACATATAAAGTGGGGCGGGTTGGGGGGGTGTTCAAATGACACTAACCTATGTTGGCTGCATCCTAAGTACTGATCCAGACACTGCACATAGGAGTGCAATTTGGTGCTGATTTTCTGCAGGACAACTTGGTACATGTACCAAAGGCTTTAAAAAATGGGCATACTCTTTGATGCAGTAATAGGTGCCACTTTAGAAATTTGCATTGAGGAAATTATTAAAGATATGAAGAAAAATTTAGTCACACGGTCTTGTTTATAATAGCCTAAATATATAATAATGGGTATTTACATGATAAAATAAAGGCATATTCTACAGTGGAATACTATGTGACTGTGAAAAATGATAAAGTAAAGGTGTATTTCTTATTATGCAAAAAGAGTGAAAATATGGTGGAAAAGAAAGTCAAGTTAGAAAAGAGAATGTACAATATAATCCTTTTTTGGGCAAACACTGTTTATGCATGCACTAAAATATACCTATTATTTAAACAACTGCAAAAAGTCAAGAAAAGTGTATACCACAATACTACAGTGTATTTACAGGTAATTTATTTTCTATAAACCATTTATTATCAGTAAAATAAAATGTATTTAAAAAGAAAAAAATGAATCAAATAGACTTCCGCAAGAATCTAGATACAGAAGATATATTCAGAAAATCAACAGTGTTTCTGTACAGTAAGAATAACCGTTTACAATTGAATTTGAAAAGGTGCTATTGATGGTAGCAATACTGAATAGAATATAGTTAGATCTAAATTTGGAACTATATGCAGGACTTAATTACTAGAAATCTACAACTTTATTGAATGATATAAAAAGAACTGGTTATATATAGACATATTTTTGACTTAGGGGGGAACTATTATTATAAAATATAAGTAATCCACAATTTAATTTGATATTTTCTCTATTGAAATCAAAATCCTGGTTGCTTTCATTTGATATATGTGAAAATGAATTAAAAATTCATATTAAGTAATAAATACGTAAGAATTGATTTCAAAGGGATAAGAAAAAGGGAGAATTTGCACTGCCAGATATTTAAATATATTGTAAAGTTATAATTAAATCGCTTTTGCAAAGCTTAAAAATAATAAATAGATAAGACAAGTTAATAGAAAGTCAGAAGATCAAATACCCATAAGCATTGAGTGGATGATAAAAGTGGCATTCTATTAAATTGGAAAAGGATGGATAGCTTTCAAGAAAAATGATACAAGGACAACTTGGTAACTATTTACTAAAAAATAAAATAGGTATCTTCATCATACCATACACTAAAATAAGTTCCAGATGAATTACACTGTTAAATGGAAAACCATTTCTCCAATTTGGGAAATTAAAAGGCCATTCTAAGAATATAAGCAAATATGGGATCTTAAGGTCAATGTTTAATAGATTTGAATATATAAAAAGTTACATCATCTAACAACACTGCAATAAACAAAAGTAAAAGGCAGTGACCTGGAAAAACATTTGCAGCATATACAAATAGGAGTTACTAGCCTAACCATATAAAGAGCTTTTACAAATCATTAAGGAAAAAAAAACTAACATATACTGTCAGTGCAAAACAGGCAAAAATTATGACCAGGTAATTATCAAAGGAAAAATACAAATGCCCAATAAATGTACTGAAAAATATTCATCCTCAATACAACTAAAAATGTGAATTTGCTGAAATGATACCTCTATTCAACTATGAAATTGGCAAAGATATTTAAAATAATAGTACACGTTATTGGTGATCATATGGCAAACTTAACTGCTGTGATACTCTGCTGGTGGGAATGTAAATTTACATGACCCTCCAAGGGAGAATTGGACAATATGTATCAAGAAGCTTACAAATGTTCATATTCTTAAATCAGGAACCTCTTAGAAATTCTTCCTAAGGAAGTAATCAACAGGGTGCACAAATATTTGTGTTTACCATAACTTAGTTAATAAAAACCCTAAGTGTCCAATAACAGGTGCCAGATAAGTTAAATGACGGTGTATGTATTCAGTGGAATAGTATGCAGCTAACGTAGATATCTAATAGCTATATTAGATGTATAATATACTAGTGTAGATCATTTTTGATATAACAAATGAAAAACGCAGGCTACAAAACAGCAAAACACCACTTTGGTGAAAAGTATGCACAAATGTGCATACTGAGCGACTGTTCAACAACATGTAAACAGTGGTTTTTTAAGGGTGATGGGGTCATAGTCCCCCCCCCTTTTCCTCCGTTCTGTTTCATTCATTCCACAAATATTGGCATGCTGGTATGTGTCAGACATTTCTGTGTGTTCCAAATTTTCTTCAACTGAATATGTGTTACTTGGTAATCAGAAAAAGTTAAATTATGTAAAAGTCCATCCTCTAAAACGGACTTCCTCTTCTAGCTGCTAAAAATCCTATAACGGTCTCAGAGTAAAAACAGGAAACGCATGCAGTGAAATGCCTATCAAAAACATACAATAACACAAAAAGGAATTGATGAACTCTTCAGTTCGCTCTACGTCTTACCTTTAGAGACACTTCATAACACACACTGACTCACCTGTTCCAGCTCGGACACGGTCTGTCCCTACACGTGTGAACGTGAACTGCATCTTAAGGACCCCTTCCTAAGACGGCCCTCAAAGAAGACCCCTCTGAGGAGCCTGCCATCTCGCTAAGCAGTTAAGATCCATCACCCGCCGGGACCCTCTCAACAATAGGAAGGTAGGTATGACTCTGATTCTGTGCACTGGGACTTGACGTGGGCAGGCTGCGGCTTGCCCGAGGGTGAACCCCGGGTTGGAGGTGAGCGGGCAGCAAAGGATGGGCAGGGCCGGGGTGGGGGCTGGGGGGCGAGGGCAGGAGCCGGGAGGGGCGGGCGCCTTACCGCGGCTTGCTGGAAGGCGCCCTTGGTGTAGGTGCCGCCGCCGCGGTAGGTGATGGCCGGGATCTCGCGGCTGAGCAGCGCGCACTTGTGCTGGTGCGCGCGGCGATGGGAGATGTAATCGACGCGCGGCACCACGTTGTTCTTGGACGAGAAGGTCACGATGGCCACGCGCGTGGCCGTGGGCACCACGGGGAAGTCGGACAGCAGCTTGCGGACGAACTTGAGCTCGCTGAGGAAGTTGGCTTGGCCCACGCTGGACGACTCGTCCACCAGGAAGACAAGCTCCAGGCGCTCGCTGAGCTCCCGCAGCCGCCGCACGCGCCGCCGGAACGCCTGGCCCAGCCGCTCCACTTTGCTCTCCGCCGCGTCCTCGCTCGGCGCGGGCTGCGCGGGCAGCCGCCCCGGGGCTCCGGGCGCGGCCTCGGGGAAGAGGCGGAAGCTGAAATTGCGCGACGGGGACATCTGCTGAAAGGTCGCCCAGCCCGAAACGAGCGCCAGACCCCAGCAACAAAAGGCCAGGCGCGGCCACATCGCGCTGGAGACGGAGCGGCCGGCCCGGAGCGCAGGCGTCGGCCCCGGCGCGGAGAGACGCTCGGCCGCCCGGCTCGCGGAGGGGCGTGCGCGGCGCGGGCGCGGGGCTGCGGTCGGAGCCTCGGCGCCCTCCTATCCCAGCTTGGGGACACGAGCGGACTCCCGCCGCTCCGGGGCTCGCAGGGAACGGCGCGCGCTCTCTACCCCTCGCGCTCTTGCCTGTTTTCTTCCCTCTCTCCTCCTCCCTTTCTCCCCGAAGCCTATAAAATGTTTGAAGGAAAGGGGGCAGTCAAGAAAAATCTCCCGCGTCCCTCCTTCTCCCTCTCTTCCTCCTCTCTCTTTCTTCCTCCTCTCTCTGTCTCTCCCGCTCCCCTCTCCTCTCTCCTTCCTCTATCTCTGCCTCTATCTCTCTCCTCCCCCTCTCATTCTCCTCCCGGGATCAGGCCAAAGACTCGGAGATTCCATGACACCAGAACCCCGCGTCTGTCAGGCTGTCAACATTCCCGCAGCAAGCGCACCAGCGCCGAAGCCCTGATTGATCCCATATGTCTGGCAGGAGCTGCAGAGGAATTCACTGGAGATGGATCCAGATACCGAGAGTGCCACAGTAATTGGAAACACTTTGTAGAGGAAAACACACACGGACTGGCCAGAGAGTTGAAAGCATCCTTTGAAAACTGCTTGCTCACCTTTTGTGTCTTTTTCCCCCCTCCGGTGCCCCCACAACCCTCACCAAATAGATGTTTATTTGACTTTCCTGGTGGGGATTTCTGATCAGTGGTGTGTGTGTGTGTGTGTGTGTGTGTGTGTGTGTGTGTGTGTGTGTGTTGTAGACTCTTCAGGGCCCCCTCAGACCACACCATGTAGGGATTGCATCTATCCCTATGCATCGCAGGGGGATGATTTGTCCTGCTACTTCATCCATGCATTTATTTATTCACTCGTTTGTTCAGTCCTTCATTCATTCAACAAATATCTCTGAGCACCTATTATGTGCAAGGACACCAGGAATATAATGAGGGACAAAAATTGCCATGGATCTTGTCCTCAGGGAACTTACAGAGTAACAAGTGAGGTGACCATTAGCCAGATATTCCACAAATGATATATATAATTACAGCCCTCAATGCTAAGTTCTATGAAGGAGATCTTAGGTAGACAGACTTGACCTTGAAGAGGTCAGGGAAACCTTCTCTAAGAACGTTTGTGTTGGAATCTGAAGAATGAGTAGGGGTCCTTTATCCCAAGTCCCCTCTCATGTGTTTGTGTCTGTTTCAAAAGGCAAGACCCATACAGGTGTATTTCCTTGACGTTGAGTGGTACCTGGCACATAGCTACTGTGAAACACAAGTTGCCACCTGGGTGTTGTTTTTCCAAAGCAAGATCCCAAAAGTAAAAGCACACTTTGCATTAGAGGCAGGGACCTCGGTTAAACTATTCCAGCTAGGAGTCAGGAGTCTTGTGTAGAAACGGCCCTGCAGTTACTAAACCACCTAAACTAAGTTACTTCCAATCCTTGGCATCAGTTTCTGCATCTATTTCACGATGGAATTCAATGATCTTCAAGTTTCCTCTATCTCTAGTATCAGATGATTTAATTCCATCTATATTTAATGGAATTCCTTCACTGAGCGATATCACAGTGTATTGGTTGAAATGTTAGAGTTCTGGAATCAGTTTGCCTGGGATGAAATCTCGGCTCTGCCATTCACTAATTGTATGACCCTGACATCAGTTTGCTTATCTGTAAAATGGAGTAATAGTAATAGTCTGGTAGGGTGACTGTGAGGACTTAATCACAGAAACCTAAAGTTCTTGTAAAAGGGCCTAGAATATAATGTGTCTTCTATAAATGCTGATTCTATCATCACCACCTTCAATCATGAATGTTCTTCAAACTCTTATTTTTCTACAATATTTATTGACCACCTATCACGTGCCAGAGTGTTAGATCCTGAGGTTTTCAAGTTGACTAAGACTCAGTTCAAAGGATATCAGAAGAGAAGTTCAAAGGATATCAGAAGAGAATATATCCAGAAGTTCAAAGGATATCAGAAGAGAATATAATTTGCAAACATTTACAAAGCAGTAAGATGACCGTAGGAATGGAGAAGGGGGAACAAGGAGAAAGGTCTAAATCCTCCTGGGGAATGAGCAAGACCTTGTTTGAGCTGAGACTTTAAAAAAAGAGAGAGTTTTTCCAAATTTTATCTACTCTGTGTTATTTCAAACACATCATTAAGAGCTAACATTTCAGGACTTGAATGTGCCAGGCACCATGGCAACTACGATGTGTACTAGCTCATGTGTATTCCACAAAACTCCAGGGAGGTAGACAATTGCTCTAGGACTCTTTGGTTGCAAGCAATAGGCACCCAACTTCTCCTCATTTAAACAAAAGGGGACTTCTTGGCTCACATAACTAAACTGGGGAAAGGGCAGGGGTGGAGCTGGTCTCAGAACGTCTTGGAAAGGAAATCAAGGACTACCTAGATCTTCCATTTTTCTCTCCCTTATGCTTCTCTTTGCATGTTAGATTTGGTCTCTACCTTCAGATTTATGATCCGAGAAGGAAAGACTCTTCTCCTTAAGTTTAAAAAGTTACCAAACAACACCCACCATGACCTTAAAGAAGGACTCCACTAGAGCAGGCATGGGTTATATGCCCATCCCTTAGCCCACTTTGTGACTGAGGGGATGGGCCATCATAATTGTTCTAACTGAGCTCATATGCTCACTGTGGCAGAGACTCCTAATCACCTACCCACCATATCTGGTCTCACCTCCTTCAAGTAATAGAGCTCCAGAGTATATGGTGTTGAAATAAAGACTACATATCCCAGCTACCCTTGCAGCTGGATGTGGCCATATGACTAGGTTCTAGATATATATATATATGGTTTTGTGTGGCAGTTTCCAGAAGATCTCTTTAAAAGATAGCTGTTATCTTTTATCTGTTGTCTCTTCCTTTCACCCCCTAATCCATCTTTCTACCTGGAACATGATTACGGCAGCAGAACTCTAGTAGCCATCTTGGACCATGAGAATAATGGTCGCATTCTAGCAATGGGTGAGGAACAAGCTGGAAGGAGCCTGACTTCCTGCAGACTTGGTAGAGCAGAACCACCATACTCATCTCAGATTTCCCATCTACCCACTTTGATATTGACTTTTCTCTCACATTCAGCTAAACTTGATCCTGACTAATAAACCCAAACCTGTAGCCAGAGGCTTTCAATACATTCTTTGCTTTACCTGAGTGCTGTGACAGAAAAAAGGAGAACATAAGGAATTGTTCAAGGGCTCCTAAAGTTGTCCCCAAAGGTGACACACATCACTTCTGCTCCATTTCACTGGCCAAAGAAAGTTATATGGCCATCTCTAATTCCAAAGGGAATAGGGAGATACACTCCTACCATACTCCCAGGAAGCAGAAAGCTAGAAATATTTGATAAATAGAACAAATAATTATCAAATGGAGTCACATGACAATGAGAAGACAATTGAGTTCACAATGCAAAGTAGGGGGAGGGGGATAAAAAAAGCAAAGGAATGATAAAAGCCTGGAAAGCTTAGCCAACCCGAAAATTTAGGAGGTTCCTACAGGAGAGAGTTATAAATCAGTTTCTGCAAGGGGTTTCTGATCTTTAGTTTGGGACAGTAAATTTACCTGATGCCTGCTATATTTACATATAACCATGGTCAATTATGTAACAGTGCCCAATTCTAACAGGGGTTTTAATTAAGCACCCGCGGGGATTAGGTTATAGTCTTCTTTTCTACCTTTTTCATCCCAGCCCATCTTGGAATCCTTGTCTTTCTTTGCATTAAAAAACACTGGATTAAATCAAAATATAGTTACTAAAATATTTTTAAAAACTAAATGTGTCATAGGGGCACCTGAGTGGGTCAGTCAGTTAAGTGTCTGACTCTTGATTTCAGCTCAGGTTGTGATCTCAGGGTCATGAGATCAGCCCCATGTGGGGCTCTGTGCTGGGAGTGGACCCTGCTTATGATCCTCTTCCCCCCTCTCTGCCCCTCCCCCCCCGCTGCTCATGCACACATGCACTCTCTCTCTCTCTCTCAAAAAAGAAAAAGAAAAACAACAAAAACTTAATGTCATATAGTAATACACGTACTTCTTCATGATCACATTAGATAAAATCATCAACTGTTCCAGTAAATACCTTATTTTCAAAGCAGTGATGAAGGCTTTTTGAGGTATTTGGCATGGGTCTAGGCACATTTAAAGCTCCCGGATAATTCCGACACATGCCCTCAGGGGGAGTGCATAAGCCAATATGTCATCGTGTACTTGCAATGGGCTAACAGTCAGGACTACGGTCATCATCCTCATGGTAAGAGAGTGAGGACATAGAGAACATTACTAAGACTGCAGCACCAATCTCAGCACTAGTCTGCAGAGCTATCTAGTGTATTGTACTCTCTAGTCTAAAGGTTCTTAATGGGGGTTGACTTTGCAGGGAACATTGGGCAAAATTTGGAAATATTCGGGGGGAGAGCAGTGTTACTAGTATCTACTGCACAGGCCAGAAATGCAACCAAACATCCTAGAATTCACCGGAGAGCCCCCACAACAAAGAATCATCTAGACCAACATGTCCATAGCACCAAGGCTCAGAAACCCTGGCTTACCCCACAATAAATGACAGACACAGAAAATGATAAAGTTTCACGATACCCAAAAACTAAGACTGAGAAGCAACCAAAAGGCACTGAAGTGGGAACTAGAACTAAACTGAGGGGAAAAAATTAGCCTGGCTTCATTCCATGAAATAAAGACTTCCATGAAAAAAAAAATCGTGTTGATACAGTCGGGGGGATGCATTATATTTTTCTCACCACCTGTGTGCTGACTCAAGAGTATCACAGTTTGATCAACCAAAGACTGAATTTCCATCCCTGTCTATCTACTGAGACCTGTGCTAGTGGACACCCACCCTCCACTCCACCCTACAGGGCAACCATCTTTCCATGTTGAAGCAGGTGCTGTAAAAAGATAGGACAAGTGTATTTGGGGAAACAGTGGGGGACCAAGGAAGAGAGCAGAGTCATGCTGGCAAAGATCCTTTTGAGACATCAGGAATTAAGTCAGGTAAATGGAAGTAGAGCAGGAAATTTTTTTGGATTCCACGTATGCTGGGAATGGTGTCATGTTTTAAAATCTGTAACACAGTGTTAGCTAATCACGGGACAGGCAGTAATGACGAGTAAAATGCCCCCTTGTGACTGCATTCTATAAGAGTATCTTTCTGTTATAAGTTTAACAAAGATAGATAGTCTCCCACATACAGAGGCTGGAAAAGTAAACTACCCTGTATGTTTCTTTAAGTAGAATTACCTGAAGATGGAGTTTAGGATAGAAAAACCCTAGCAGTAGACATTGCAAACAATTAAAAAGCCATATGTGTAAGTAAATGTTGCAAATCTAGTTATAATACTATATACAGATTGAAAAAATTTTAAATGCACATTTTTTATGCGTTTTATCTCATTTAATCCTGCCATAAATCCTGAAATAAATATCATGGTCACTCCATTTTTGTATCTGAAGTAATAGAACTTATAAAGGTGCCCTCACAGAATCTAGAAATATAAATGGTTTATTGCATTACCTTTTGATGCATGACATGTTCAACGTACTATGCTTTGGCAGCCATGTAATCTTGCAGTGAGGTGGCACATTAAGCTATCATTTGTGTCAATCTCTGCATTCCTATCTATGATTTCTGCCCTCAGATAAGTTAGTATATGATTTCCACAGGATAAACCTGAGCCTTTAACAAACCCCAGAGGAAGGAATCAAAGGAGTTCTGATCTGGCAGTCACCTCCATACAACCCCATCAGCCAATCCAGTTCTGGAAATTATCCAACGAGTCCCTTGGGGTGGTGTGCCAGCCTGTTGGAACCGCTCCAGGTATCCCACCCCAAGTCTGTCATATGCAGGCACTAACAGGTCATTTGACATGATGAAATTCATATCTTCAGACATGTTGCTTCAAAGAAAATGGCCCCAAGACATGCGCTTTGCACAGGTCACATCACACCATCACCTTTGCCTCGTGTTTGGGTGGTTAAAGTCCAGTGGAAGTTGTCTCCTGACCCAACACAGTATCTACTATTTGTTGGCCTCCTTGGTCAAATGAAAAGTAGAGTGGTCTCAAACAACCTTGGGAAAAGCAGATGTTCTTATCCAGGAGACCCGAGCACCAGGAGCACATTTCCAAACAACTGGGGTTATCCTTGGCTAAATTTTGCAGGATTTGCATCTTGAACTGGCGAAAGGCACATGTGTTGAGAATTTTACACGTGGTACTGCCAGGCACCCCAAGCTTCTAGAATGTTCTGTAGGCTTTTTTCAGGCTGGCCATTATGTTCACAGTGACCATTTCCTTTACTTCTTCCGAAACAGTCATCCACAAAGGAGTGTGCCCCACACATTGCCTGTATCCTTCAACTTGTGAACCAGCTTTCCAAAGGTGCACAGGAGATATTATTTCTTCCAGAAGGACATGCATGGAAGGACTCTTTAGATCCACTGATAGGAGCAGCCCTGTGTCCACTCAAATGTAGCAGCTTAATATGTTCATCCTTCATCATCTTCAATCTGTAAAAAATAAAGTAGTACCGTCTGTGTTTCCAGATATTACACACAAGGTCAAGGCTTGAACCAAACTCTGTGATTTCCAGCATAATTCTAGAGGTTGCTCTGCTGATAACAAATAATAATGACGGTAGAAGTCTTAAAAAGACACGTTCTTTTTTATCTCTTTTCCTTCTCCTACCAGTGCATGAAATACAAAAGGATCAGTAAAGATAACTAATTTCCTATTGACAAAGCATACCACCACCACTCTCATTTGGAGGCAGCTCTAACTATGGTTACTTTATAAATTTTATTTTTTAAGATTATCATGCAGTAAAATTGACTTCGTGTGTGTAGTTTCATGGATTCAGACACCTATAACAGATTCATGTAACTACAACCACAATTAGTATACAGCACGGGTCCATTCACTCCTAAAAACTCCCCCTGCAGTTATGCCCTCTCCTCACGCCTCCTCCCAGGCAACCCACTTATCTGTTCTACAATACTATGGTTTTGTCTTTTTGAGGATCATAGTAATGAATCATACAGTATGTATTTTTTGGAGACTTTTTTGGGTTTTTTTTACTTAGCATAATAACTTGAGATTCTTCTGAGTTTGTGTACAGGTTTTTGTGTAAACTTAAGATTTCATTTATTTAGGCTAAATACCCAAGGATGGGATTACTAGATCATATGGCAAAAGTATATGTAATTTATAAGAAATTGCCCAAATGTTTTCAGAGTGGTACAGGTACCAATTCTAATTCATGATAGAAATAAAAATGTGTGAGAGTTCTAACGGCTATGCATCCCATCCAACATTTGGTATTGTGTGTGTTGGAGGGGGGGTTCTGTATTATATATACAACACCATTCAAATATGTATGTAGTGGTATCTCATCATGGTTTTAATTTGCATTTCCAAATAGTTAGTGATGTCGAACATCTTACTCTTTCTTCATTCCTGAAATTGTGGGTTTCCTGCTGTCTGAAGAACTGTTATAAATTTTTGTAGAGCAGATTTGCCAGCACAAATCCCCTCAGTTATCTTTCATCTGAAAATGTGTTTATTTCACCCTACTTCCTAAAGGCTATCTTGCTGAAGATGTATACTATGTCTACAGATACGGATACAGATTATATAAAGATCTATAAATATATGTAGGTAGATCAATAGATATAGATATAGTTACATATATAATTATAAATTATGTGTAACTGTAGATTGATAGTCCTCCCCCTTTCTCTATTGCCTTGAGCCTACTATTGGGCCCAGTTAGCACATCCTCTATTTGCTGGAATAATCTATTTTTCCATTTGTTTCAAGAGTGTTTATAATTCTTCTGACACGTGTATGATATCTCCTTTAAAGTCTTTGTGATGTAATTCCAATTATATAATCATAATACTGCCATCTTTCCCATGCAAGTTGTGATTTCTTTTTTTATATGGTGAGTAATTTTTAATTGTATCCTAAATATTTTAAATATGTGATGCGATTCGGGATCTTGTTTAAATCCCTTAGAAAGTGTGGATGTTTTCATTTTAAATTTTTTATTGCTATGTAAATACCACACATTACATCATTAGTTTTGGATGTAGTGTTCCATGATTCATTGTTTGTGCATAACACCCAGTGCTCCACGCAGACCGTGCCCTCTTTAATACCCATTACCAGGCTAACCCATCCCCCCCAAGGCCCCTCCCCTCTAGAACCCTCAGGTAGTTTTTCAGAGTCCATCCTCTCTTATGGTTACTCTCCCCCTCTGATTTCCCCTTCATTCTTCCCGTCCTGATATCTTATTTTTTTTTCTAAACATATATTGCATTATTTGCTTCAGAGGTACAGATCTGTGATTCAACGGCCTCGAACAATTCACAGCACTCGCCATAGCACATACCCTCCCCAATTTCTATCACCCAGCCACCCCATCCCTCCCACCCCCCCCACCACTCCAGCAACCCTCAGTTTGTTTCCTGAGATTAAGAATTCCTCATATCAGTGAGGTCATATGATACATGTCTTTCTCTGATTGACTTATTTCTCTCAGCATAACGCCCTCCAGTTCCATCTACGTCATTGCAAATGGCAAGATCTCATTCTTTTTGATGGCGGCATAATATTCCATTGGGTATATATACCACTTCTTCTTTATCCATTCATCTGTCGATGGACATCTTGGCTCTTTCCACAGTTTGGCTATTGTGGGCATTGCTGCTATAAACATTGGGGTGCATGTACCCCTTCGGATCCCTACATTTGTATCTTTGTGGTAAATACCCAGTAGTGCAATGGCCGGATCGTATGGTAGCTCTATTTTCAACTGTTTGAGGAATCTCCATACTGTTTTCCAGAGTGGCTGCACCAACTTGCATTCCCACCAACAGTGGAGGAGGGTTCCCCTTTCTCCGCATCCCCGCCAACATCTGTCGTGTCCTGACTTGTTAATTTTAGCCATTCTGACTGGTGTGAGGTGGTATCTCATGGAGGTTTTGATTTGGATTTCCCTGATGCCGAGTGATGTTGAGCACTTTTTCATGGGTCTGCTGGCCATTTGGATGTCTTCTTTGGAAAAATGTCTGTTCGTGGCTTCTGCCCATTTCTTGATTGGATTATTTGTTCTTGGGGTGTTGAGTGTGATAAGTTCTTTATAGATTTTGGATACTAGCCGTTTATCTGATACATCATTTGCAAATATTTTCTCCCATTCTGTCGGTTGTCTTTTGGTTTTGTGGACTGTTTCTTTTGCTGTGCAAAAGCTTTTTATCTTGATGAAATCCCAATAGTTCATTTTTGCCCTTGCTTCCCTTGCCTTTGGTGATGTTTCTAGGAAGAAGTTGCTGCGGCTGAGGTCGAAGAGGTTGCTGCCTCTGTTCTCCTTTAGAATTTTGATGGACTCCTGTCTGACGTTTAGGTCTTTCAACCGTTTGGAGTCTATTTTTGTGTGTGGTGTAAGGAAATGGTCCAGTTTCATTCTTCTGCATGTGGCTGTCCAATTTTCCCAACACCGTTTGTTGAAGAGACTGTCTTTTTTCCATTGGACATTCTTTCCTGCTTTGTCAAAGATTAGTTGACCATAGAGTTGAGGGTCCATTTCTGGGCTCTCTATTCTATTCCATTGATCTATGTGTCTGTTTTTGTGCCAGTACCATACTGTCTTGATGATGACAGCTTTGTAATAGAGCTGGAAGTCTGGAATTGTGATGCCGCCAGCTTTGCCTTTCTTTTCAACATTCCTCTGGCTATTCGGGATCTCTTCTGGTTCCATACAAATTTTAGGATTATTTGTTCCATTTCTTTGAAAAAAGTGGATGGTATTTTGATGGGGATTGCACTGAATGTGTAGATTGCTCTAGGTAGCTTGACATCTTCACAATGTTTGTTCTTCCAATCCATGAGCATGGAACGTTTTTCCATTTCTTTGTGTATTCCTCAATTTCTTTCATGAGTATTTTATAGTTTTCTGAGTACAGATCCTTTGCCTCTTCGGTTAGATTTATTCCTAGGTATCTTATGGTTTTGGGTGCAATTGTAAATGGGATCGACTCTTTAATTTGTCTCTCTTCTGTCTTGTTGTTGGTGTATAGGAATGCCACTGATTTCTGTGCATTGATTTTATATCCTGCCACTTGACTGAATTCCTGTATGAGTTCTAGCAGTTTTGGGGTGGAGTCTTTTGGGTTTTCCACATAAAGTATCATATTGTCTGCAAAGACTGAGAGTTTGACTTCCTCTTTGCCGATTTGGATGCCTTTGATTTCTTTTTGTTGTCTGATTGTTGTGGCTAGGACTTCTAATACTATGTTGAATAGCAGTGGTGATAGTGGACATCCCTGCCACGTTCCTGACCTTAGGGGGAAAGCTCTCAGCTTTTCCCCATTGAGAATGATATTCGCTGTAGGTTTTTCATAGATGGCTTTTATGATATTGAGGTATGTACCCTCTATCCCTATACTCTGAAGAGTTTTGATCAAGAAAGGATGCTGTACTTTGTCAAATGCTTTTTCTGCATCTATTGAGAGGATCATATGATTCTTGTTCTTTCTTTGTTAATATATTGTATCACGTTGATTCATTTGCGGATGTTGAACCAACCTTGCAGCCCAGGGATAAATCCCACTTGGTCGTGGTGAATAATCCTTTCAATGTACTGTTGGATCCTATTGGCTTGCATTTTGGTGAGAATTTTTGCATCCATGTTCATCAAGGATATTCGTCTGTAATTCTCCTTTCTGATGGGGTCTTTGTCTGCTTTTGGGATCAAGGTAATGGTGGCCTCATAAAATGAGTTTGGAAGTTTTCCCTCCATTTCTATTTTTTGGAACAGTTTCAGGAGAATAGGTATTAATTCTTCTTTAAATGTTTGGTAGAACTCCCCTGGGAAGCCATCTGGCCCTGGGCTTTCATTTATTGGGAGATTTTTGATGACTGCTTCAATTTCCTTAGTGGTTATAGGTCTGTTTTAGTTTTCTATTTCTTCCTGGTTCAATTTTGGTAGTTGATACATCTCTAGGAATGCATCCATTTCTTCCAGGTTATCTAATTTGCTGGCATATAGTTGCTCATATGTTCTTATAATTCTTTGTATTTCTTTAGTGTTGGTTGTGATCTCTCCTCTTTCATTCATGATTTTGTTGATTTGGGTCATTTCTCTTTTCTTTTTGATAAGTCTGGCCAGGGGTTTATCAATCTTGTTAATTCTTTCAAAGAACCAGCTCCTAGTTTCGTTGATCTGTTCTACTGTTCTTTCGGTTTCTATTTCATTGATTTCTGCTCTCATCTTTATGATTTTCTTCTCCTGCTGGGTTTAGGCTTTATTTGCTGTTTTTTTCTCTAGCTCCTTTAGGGGTAGGGTTAGGTTGTGTATTTGAGACCTTTCTTGTTTCTTGAGAAAGGCTTGTATTGCTATATACTTTCCTCTCAGGACTGCCTTTGCTGTATCCCAAAGATTTTGAACAGTTGTGTTTTCATTTTCATTGGTTTCCATGAATTTTTTAAATTCTTCTTTAATTTCCTGGTTGACCCATTCATTCTTTAGTAGGATGCTCTTTAGCCTCCATGTATTTGAGTTCTTTCCAACTTTCCTCTTGTGACTGAGTTCTAGTTTCAAAGCATTGTAGTCTCAAAATATGCAGGGAATAATCCCAATCTTTTGGTACTGGTTGAGACCTGATTTGTGACCTAGGATGTGATCTATTCTGGAGAATGTTCCATGGGCACTAGAGAAGAATGTGTACTCCGTTGCTTTGGGATGGAATGTTCTGAATATGTCAGGGAAGTCCATTTGGTCCAGTGTGTCATTTAAAGTCTTTATTTCCTTGTTGATCTTTTGCTTAGATGATCTGTCCATTTCAGTCAGGGGGGTGTTAAAGTCACCCACTATTATTGTATTGTTGTCAATGTGTTTCTTTGCTTTTGTTATTAATTGCCTTATATAATTGGCTGCTCCCATGTTACGGGCATAGATATTCATAATCGTTAGATCTTCTTGTTGGATAGACCCTTTAAGTAGGATATAGTGTCCTTCCTCATCTCTTATTACAGTCTTTGTTTTAAAATCTAATTTGTCTGATATAAGGATTGCCACCCCAGCTTTCTTTTGGTGTCTATTAGCATGGTAAATGGTTTTCCACCCCCTCACTTTCAATCTGAGGGTGTCTTTGGGTCTAAAATGAGTCTCTTGCAGAGAGCATATTGATGGGTCATTTTTTTTAATCCATTCTGATAGCCTGTGTCTTTTGATTGGGGCATTTAGCCCATTTACATTCAGGGTAACTATTGAAAGATATGAATTTAGTGCCATTGTATTGCCTGTAAGGTGACTGTTAATGTATATTGTCTGTGTTCCTTTCTGGTCTATGCTGCTTTTAGGCTCTCTCTTTCCTTCGAGGACCCCTTTCAATATTTCTTGGAGGGCTGGTTTCGTGTTTGCAAATTCCTTTAGTTTTTGTTTGTCCTGGGAGCTTTTTATCTCTCCTTCAATTTTCAGTGACAGCCTAGGTGAATATAGTATTCTTGGCTGCATATTTTTCTCGTTTAGTGCTCTGAAGATCTCATGCCAGTCCTTTCTGGCCTGCCAGGTCTCTGTGGATAGATCTGTTGCCAATCTAATCTTTCTACCATTGTAGGTTACATATCTCTTCTCCCAAGGTGCTTTCAAGATTTTCTCTTTGTCTCTGAGACTCGTAAGTTTTACTCTTAGATGTCGGGTGTTGACCTATTTTTATTGATTTTGAGAGGGGTTCTCTGTGCCTCCTGGATTTTGATGCCTCTTCCTCACATCAGGGAAGTTCTCTGCTATAATTTGCTCCAATATACCTTCTGCCCCTCTCTCTCTTTCTTCTTCTTCTGGGATCCCAATTATTCTAATGTTGTTTTGTCTTATCGTATCGCTTGTCTCTCGAATTCTGCCCTCGTGATCCTGTAGTTGTTTATCTCTCTTTTTCTCAGCTTCTTTATTTTCCATCATTTGGTCTTCTATATCGCTGATTCTCTCTTCTGCCTCATTTATCCTAGCAGTTAGTGCCATTTTTTATTGCACTTCATTAATAGCCTTTTTGATTTCGATTTGGTTAGATTTTAGTTCGTTTATTTCTCCAGGAAAGTTTCTCTAATAACTTCCATGCTTTTTTTCAAGCCCAGCTAGTTTCTTTAAAATCATGATTCTGAACTCTAGGTCCGACCATCGCACTAATGTCCATATTGAGTAGGTCCCTGGCAGACGGTAGTACCTCTTGTTCTTTTTGCTGAGGTGATTTTTTTCGTCTTGTCATTTTGTCCAGAGGAGAACAGATGAATGAGAGAACAAAATGCTAACAGGTTAACAACATCCCCAGCAAATATACTCTAAACAAATCAGAAAAGACTTGAAACCAGGGGAAAAGAAAGGGAAAGAAAGAAAAAAGAAAGAGAAAAAAAAAGAAAAAGATAAAAACAAACAAAAACAGAACAAAACAAAAAAAAAACAGAATATGATCAAATATGATCAGGCTAGTGCATAGATCAGCGCCACACACTAGATTTTGGGTGTATTTTGGTCTGTTAGAAGAAAGTGCCTCCTATAATTTTAAGGAAAGAAAGACTTATATATGTACAAAATAAGGGTTGATACAATGAAGGGATGGAAGATGACTGTAAAGATGAAAATTATAAAAGATTTTATAAAAGGAATTGATAAGAAGTTGTTTGAAAAAAGAAGATTAAAAAAAAAAGAAAAAAAAAGGGAGAGAATGTGATCAGGCAGGAGACTAGAACAAAGCCATACACTAGTGATTTAGGGTATATTTTGATCTGTTAGAAGAAACTGTATCTCAAAATTTTAAAGAGAGAACAACTTATATATATATGCCAAAAATAAGGGTATCTGCTATGAAGGGATAGAATATCACTCTAAAAATGAAAAATAAAAATGTTTTTTTTCCAAAAAGGGATTGATAAGATGTTGGTTGAAAAAGGGAAAAAGAAAAATTAAAAAAAAAAAACAGTTAAAAAAATTAACTTTGAAAGACTAAAGAATCATGGTAAAAAAGCCATGAATTCAATGTGCACTATTCCCATAGCGCTGGAGTTCTCCCATTCTCTTTGATCGGTAAACCTGGTCCTTGGCTGGCTGTTCGTGCTGATCTTCTGGGGGAGGGGCCTGTTGCCATGGTTCCCAGATGTCTTTGCCGAAGGCGGAATTGCCCCGCCCTTGCTGGTCGGGGCTAAGCAATCTGCTCGAGTTTGCTCTCGGAGCTTTTGTTCCCTGCCAGCTCTGGTACAGCTTTGGAGGATGAGAGTGAAAATGGTGGCCTCCCAATCTCCTCCTGGAGGAGCCAAGAAGTCGGGGCCCCGCTCCTCAGTGTGTCCCCCACAGAAAAGCAGTCAGTCACTCCCGTCTCCCTGGTCTCCGGCCGCACTCCGTGCTCACCCGGCCTGTGACCGAGCGTTTCTATCTCTGGCACCTGACTCGGTGTGGAGTCTCCAAACCCAGCAGATCCCTGCGGTGCGCTCCCGTGCCACTCCTCCTGGGGGAGGAAGCGGAGTCTCCCCGGATCTGCCGCTTGTTGGGTCCCTGCTGGAGGAGCAGTGGCCCGACTGTGTCGCTGATCACAGTTTATGGCAACCCCGAGCTGAGAGCCCGCGCCTTGGCTCCGTCTCTGCAGCCGGCTTCCCCGCTCCGATACCTGGGAGCTCTGCCGCACTCAGGCACCCCCGATCTTTCTGTGACCCCGAGGGTCCTGAGACCACACTGTCCCGCGAGGGTTCCACCCCCCACTTAGCCACTGTAGCGACGTCCCTCAGCGGAGCCAGCTTCTCAAAGGTCCAATTTTGTGCTCTGTGGCTCTACCACTTGCCAGAAGCGGCCGACAGAGGCCCCCTCCCCCGCCGTCTGTCCTCCCGAATATCGCCTCGGATTCACTTCTCTGCACGTCCTACCTTCCAGTAAGTGGTCGCTTCTCTGTTCAGAGAGTTGTTGCTACGCTCTTCTTCGATGTCCTGTTGAGTTCGTAGGTGTTCAGAATGGTTTGGTCCCTATTCAGCTGAATTCCTGAGACCAGACGAAATCCAGGTCTCCTACTCCTCCGCCATCTTGCTCCGCCAACCAGATGTTTTCATTTTAGTTGGCAGTTAACCTGAGAAGTTTCAGGTCACAAGATCCAAAGAGCCTTTTGTGGGTGTTAGTTCTAATGTTAGTTCAGATTTCAAAGTTTTTGCAATGCTATTAGGCCTTCTCCTATGTGTGAGCAGGCAATCTGGAACCTGGGTGGCATTCAGTTACTAATCAAGATCAAATCCGTGCATCAGCAGCCAAGAAGATCCCAAGCCCTTTGCTTCCCATGACCTCCCCATTATATTTCTAATTTCTGGGGCTCCCCCTTTTTAATCCTCTACCCAAAAAGCTGATAATTTAGTTACCCTGTTCTCCTGCACACTCCTGGGACTACGTTTGCATTTGGGCCAAATGGCAGGGGGACAGAAAGGTTTCCCCACATCTTCCTGGATTTACAACTCTGTTGGTTAGAAAGGAATGTTCTTCCTCCAAAACTGGGCTCCTGCAAATTCTGGTTGCATTGCAGCCTCTGCAATCATGCAGCTGTCAGGAGACTGCCTGAGGTTTGGGAAGTATGAAAGCAGAGAGAGGAAAAACAAACACGCTATGTCTCTGCATCAATGTCTGCCTACTTCGGGGTTTCAGACTGTTGCATTCAACCCTGGGGAATCCTGGAGGGGAAGAAAATGCTAAACTCGTTGCTGGCATTTTGAATTCCGCTCTTCTTCCCCAAGTCCCCTGCTACTATTAATTTTCTGAGTCCTCAAGAGTGGCCCCATGCCTCCTGTATAGATTTTATAGCTGTATTCAGGGGAAGAGACAGGGTGGAGTAAACTTATTCCATCTTGTGCAGAATTGGAATCATTACTTCATATTTTGAATAACAACTTTATTTTCCTCCATTACTCTTCCAAGGTTATTTGTTCATTTAAAGTTTTATATCTTTTCTTAAGAAAGTTATAGTAATTAATGTTTTCTTAGGAAATTGTCCTTAATTTAAATGTAAATTTAAAAATTTATTAACAGATTTAAGTAGCATGAATTTCCAATTATGGTATTCTCTTCCACATGTATGGTGTCATTTAGTTTCTTTCCAATAATATATATGGCTCATTTTACTTTTTTTCTCTTGATTACTTTGCATGAACATTTTATCTATTGTGCTTTTTAGAGACCCAACACTTGGACTTTTTGTTTTCTGATACATTAATGTACGCTTTTACCCTGAACAATTTCTTCTGTAGTTCCTTGACTTGAGTCCTTTGTTCATTTATTTTTATTTATTCTGCTTTTTAAATAGAGCTCTTAGAAATATCATTTTCCATTGAGTCTAGCTTTAGCTAAATCTTACGTGTAGTGCATGATTATTTTCTAAACACCCTATAATTGGACTTTTATTTCCTCTTTGGCCCAGAAATTATTGAAGTGGGTGATTTATTTTATTTTATTTTTATGTTATTATTTTAACTCCAAGTGTTTTTACATTTTGTTAACTTATTTTAAAATTAATTCCCAGGTTTACTTCATTGAGGCCATAGAACAGGTCTGTTCTTATTGAAATCTTCTATGATCTAATATATGTCATTAGGTTTTGAGACATTTTTAGTTGTAAGATATAAATTCTTCTCTTATAAATCAGTTTTACTGTACACATTATCTAAGTGCTCTATATCCTTATTCACTTTAATCTATCCCATCTGTTCAAGACTGAAAGTGTGTTAAACTCTGGTACAGTCATTTTTTGACAATTTATGCTTACATTTTTAGCTTTGCTTTACATTTTTGTGATATATTAAGTTTTATGCATAAATGTTCAGAACAGTTATATATTCTCTGTGAATAAAGATACACTCATTAACAAGGTAACTTCAAACTTTAGCAACATAAAATTAGCCTTTACTCATTTAGCATATTTACTTTGAACTTTACTATGTCTGGATGGCTCCTCAGCTTTATTATAATTATTACTATTATTATATTATTATTATCAATATCACTATTTTCAGTTTGCTTGCTACTTCCTTACTTAGTCTTTTTTATCCCCTCTTTTAGGCTGTCTCTATTCAATATGCCTTAGGAGGATATTAGATTTCTGATGGACTTAAGAGATAAATATAAGTTAAATCATAAATAAGAAGAATATGCAGATGAACATTTATAAGCTTTTAGAGCAGGAAAGAATGTTTTAAACATGCAAACAAAAGACAAAACCACGAAGAGAAACATTAATTAATTTGATCACATAGCAATTAACACTTTCATTCATCATAAAATATCATTAAACAAATTAGAAGGAAAAAGACAGACTGGAAAATGGCAGAAGAAATCTTGTTATCCTTATATATAAAGCACCCTTATAATTCTACATTAGCAAGACAACTGAAAATATGGACAAAGGAAAATGGAAAAGCAATTCACAAAAGAATAAATAGAGAAGGACACCAAGCATATGAAAAACCATTCAACCACATTTTTAATTGTGGAACTTGGCATTATAATAAAAACAAGAAACTTTTTTCTTTGCATTTCATGTTGGCAAGAATTACTGAATATATATTCAGCCCTAGACTGGCTAAGGCTGAGTAGCAGACACAAAGCACATGTGTTTCTATTCTTCCATCCCTCATCGAAGTGAAACATCACTAATTTATCTTAGCATTCTTCGCTGCTGGGCCCACATGTGGTCTTACAGTCCTTCTCATAAAGGAGTGCCAGGTCACCACTACTAATTAATCGATGCTGGTACTCCAGATGGAATCTATCTGCCATTCCTAAAGTTTGATGAAAGTGGGGCTGTTATACACGGTTAGCCTTGGCAGCCTGATTCAATAATACGATTTTTTAAAAAATTACAATAATCATATTCTTTAACAAGGCATCCTCTCAAAGAAGATAATCAGAAATGAGCACACATTTATGTGCAAGGCTGGGATTCATGGTACTAATTACAAAAGTGACATGTTGGGAATATTGGCAATAATCTTAAAACAATATGAGAATGGTTAGATAAAGCATATTTGATGCATACAAAGAAAATTTACAATTATTATGTTTATGTTTTCAAAAAAGTTTAATGCTCTAAAAATGCTCAATACATCCTACTAAATTGGGAGGCAGGGAGGCAAGAAACACATTTGTGTAATGTGAATGAAAAAAATATACATAGAAAAGAACAATGCAAGGAAACACATAAAAATATAATAATGTTTATCTTAAGGTAGAGCAATTGTTATGGATGGTTATTTCATTCGTTATATTTTAAGTTACAGAATATATCTTTGTATGCACATCCAGATAGTGTTGGGAGGAAGTCATATAGAGGCTGTGACTGCTGGTTGACTTTGAGCCCGACCCAGCAACTGGAGGCTGCCTATCATCTCCCCTGTCCTCAGAATATATCTTCTGCCCACCATTCCCCCAGTGGGAAGCATTTTCAAGGAAGCAGGCTTGAGAGAGCAATGTGTTGTTGAGACCATCTGGATGGAATATGTCACTAAACACAGTTAAGGCCTCTAAATAAACTCTTAACATTCTGGTGGGTGGGCATGGAGGTCTACTGATCTTTTAGCCAACAAGTCTCATATATAAATTCTCTTGCTTTATTAAACCTGCCATCTATCAATCTGGCGTGGTCTACCTCTTTCTACGATCTCTCTCTGCCCTCCATACAGAGGCACAAGTTTCAGATTACTCCTAGGAAACTTTCAAGTTTGAGAACCAAGAATATAGATATTATAAAATATATATCAGTGGTATCCTATGGTTAAGGAATTTAATATTATAAACCTCCCAAAATGTCTATGTCTAATATAAAAATGTTTTTTCAAATTCTGGCTTTAAGTACATAGTGGTTTCTGATGATCAATTGTGTATAAACCACTCTAAAACTTAATAACTTAAAACAATTATTATTATCTTTTATGATTCTGTCAGTTAATTGGGATCAGTTGACTGGGTCTCATTTGGTTCTGATGAATTCCAATTCCACAGAGGCTGTGGCTGGAGTTACCTAGAGACTCAACCGACCAGGACATCCAAGATGGCTTCTTCACTCACATGTTTGAAACTCAGTGCATCTCCATGTAGTTCTCTTTCCAAAAGAAAAGCCCAGACTTTTGACATGGTGGCTCACAGCTTCAGCAGACAGGAAGCAGAACCACTGGGTCCATTAAGAGTGATGACTGGAGATAGCATGGCATCACTTCTGCCATACTCGAGTGGTCAAGCCTATCTAAATTCAAGGGGGTAGAGAAATACACTCTACCTCTTGATTGGGAAGCAGTGAGATCACATTGTAGAAAATCATGTGGAATGAAAATGATTATCATGGACCTCTTTGGAAAATACACTCTGTCACTCAGTATTAGAAGCAAATTTGTAACTTTTAAGGATCTCTTACCTATTTTTCAACTTGCCAGCCTCATAGCTAAGGATTCTAATCCTTCAAAGAGCTTTAATGTACTCAATGGGTCTTAAGCTGATGTAAAGTCTACAAAAATAGAAACTTCTCTCTTATTTCACTACTTGATAAAGGACCAATTTGCAGTAGCTTAATTTATCCCTTATGGAATGTGATTTGATCTTAGACTTACAATGTTTGCAAACTTGAACAGTTTAAAATGAAATAACATACTCCACTAACTTCTGTTCATCCTGTTAATCTGTGCCTTGTTTTCCTCTAGCCAGATGTTTCTTATATTTCATTTGCCTAACAATATTCAGACTAGGAAACGATTCTAGCATTAAAATGATGCACCAAACATACCCACATTTATTTCCCATATCCTTGGCTCTTTCTAGATCTGTCTTGCATTTTTCAACATCCTTAATTTCTATTGAACCCAGATGGAATCTATGTTTGCCAGGAAAGAAAGTAAACCAAACATGCGCCAGTATTTTATATTCTTCCATGCTATATGGAAAAGGTCTGAAGATATAATATGCTCTTTAAAATCATGCATACCAGGCATTAGTTGAAGAAAGTGTGGTAGGCAACTTCTGAAATGGCCCCTAATAACCCCTGCCTCCTGATATCCCTGCCCTTTTGTAATTCTTTCCCTTTGGATGTGGGTTGGACTTAATGACTTCCAACAAATAAAATATGGCAAAAGTGTTAGGATGTCATTGTCAAGATTAGGTTTCAAAAGACTCTGTTTTTCATTTTGTTCACTCTCTTTCACTCTCTCCCTCTCTTGCTCTGAGGAAAGCCAGCTGCCATGTTATGAGATGCCCTATGGAGAGATCCACATTGCAAGGAACTCATGTCTCTGGCCAACAGCCAACAAGGACCCACAGCCTGTCAACAGTTATGAAGCATGTCAACAGCTGTATGTTCTGAAGCAGACCCTTCCCCTGTCAAGCCTTAAGATAACTGCAGCCCTGGGCAGCATCATGACTGCAACCTTGTGAGATGCTCTGAGCCAAAAAACCCAGCTTAGCAACACCTAAAATCCTGAACTACAGGAAATGTCAGATACTAAATGTTTGTCATGTAAAGCCACCAAATCTTAGGGCAATTTGCCATGGCAGCAGCAATTTAAGTACCTAAAATTTATTGAGAAAGCTCATGTCTTTGGCTCTAAGAACAAAGACATGGCTTCCCTCACTTTGGCCCCTGTGGTCCAAAGCATATGGAGGGAATCAGCATTATTTTTTTCTCTCTCTCTTTTCTCTTGCTACTTCATTCTGAGGGCAGTTCTGATAGCACAGTCTATACACAGGGTAGGGGAATAAAACTCCAAAAGAAATTCTGGCTTTCTAGCCAGAGAGTCAGGAAAAGGTACTACAAGAGACAGAAAGTATCAGGGAAATTCCAGGGAGTAGACAGCTGGAGGAAGATTCCCTAATTCTATGTATGCACTGATACAAGTTCTCATTCATGAGCTACAAGTGAGTGAACAGACACAAAGAAGAATGGCTCTGAGAACTGAGCTACAATATAAACCACTACCCATAGCCCTGACTAACCTCTCTACAGTTCATGTATGCAGCAGACCCAAGCAACACAGAAAAGTCTTCGAAAATTAATCACACCAGAATCACCACCCACAGAAATAGAGACAGAACTTGTGGTTTTAATCTAACTGGATTGATTGTCTGCTAAAATAAAATAAAATAAAAATGATTGGCATCTCCAAAGGATTTTAAAAGGACCCAGAATCTCACAATATAATATCCAAAATATTCAGGATATAACCAAAATTTAAAGAAAAAGAAAAATCTGATCACTTTTCAAGGGAGAAGACAATCAACAAATTCAAACTCCAAGATGGCCTAGATATTTGTTATCAGACAAAGATGTTAAAGCAGTTATTATACCCATGCTCCCTATTATACCCATGGTAAAAGTGAATACTCTTCAAACTGTTTTTCTTCTTTTTTTCTTAATTTTTACTATTGCATGCAGAGATAACACTTCACCTACATAGAGGCATTTCTTCCATAGAGCCTTTGTGTTCAAACTGGTTTTTTTTTCTTTTTTCTTTTTTTCTTAAGTTTTACTATTGCATGCAGAGATAACATTTCACCTGCATAGAGGCATTTCTTCTAAAGAGCCTTTGTGTTCAAACTGTTTTTTTTTTCTTTTTTCCTTTTTTTTCCCTTAAGTTTTACTATTGCATGCAGAGATAACACTTCACCTACACAGAAGCATTTCTTCCCCAGAGCTTTTGTGTTCAAACTGTTTTTTCCCCTTTTCTCTTTTTTTTCTTAAGTTTTACTGTTGCATGCAGAGATAACATTCCACCTACAAAGAGGCATTTCTTCCATAAAAAGGTGAATATTCTTAAAATGCATAGAAAAGTAGAATTTTTGAGCAGAGAAACTGTAAAAATGAACCAGATAGAAATTTAAAAACTAAAAAATATATTATCTGAAAATTTAAAAAAAATTACTGAATGGGTCCAATGGCAGAAGGGGATACAGAAGAAATATTTAGTGAACTTGAAAATAGATACATAAAAATGATCCAATCTGAAGGGCACTCAAAAAAAAGATTTAAAAAAAAAAGAACAAAGTCACAGTTACCTGTGGGACAATATCTAAGTTCTAATATTCATGTCACTGGAGTCTCAGAAATAGAGAAGAAATTGATTGATGCAAAAATATATATATTTAAAGAAATTATAGACATTTCTTAAATTTTGTGAAAGACATAAATTTACAGATTCTATAAGTTCTGAGAAACCTACATAGGATAAACCAAAAAACAAAACAAAACCCCATGCTTAGCCAGACATACCATAATCAAACTACCAAAATACAAAAAATACATATATTATTATTATATAATATAATATAAAACACACAGAGAAACAATTGGAATGACTGTGGATTTCTCATCAAAAACCATGGAGGCCAAAGATGGTGAAATAATGACTTCCAAGTGCTAAAAAAAAGGAATTGTCAACCCCAAATTCTATACCCAATAAAAATGTTCTTCAGGAATGATGGCAAATAAAGTCATTTTCAGGTGATGGGAAACTAGAAGAACTAGGAACTAGCAGACCTGTTCTAAAGGAAATATTAAAGGAAGCTTTTAAAGATGAAGAAAATGATACCAGAGGGAAACATGGAACTACAGAAATAAAGAGTGACAGAAATGATAAATATAAAGGTAAATATAACAGATTACTTTTCTCCCTTTGAGTCCTTTAAATATAACTGTGAAATGCAAAAAGTATAAAATTGTCTGGTGAGGCTTTCAATGTGAGTATGTGAATATATATTAAATCTATAACATAAAGAAAGGAGTATAAAGGGACCTATGTAGATGGAAGGCTTCTACATTTCTACATGTTCCAATTAAAAACAGAGACTGGCAGATTAGATTTTAAAGCAGATTCAGTTATATGTTGACTACAGGAAATCTATTTTATTTATAAACATAGATCGATAAAAGCCAATGTCAAAAGACATTAAATTAATTATTAAATACTGATAAAGGGGTGAATTCTCCAAGACATAATAATCCTTAATATGTATAACCTCCTAACAACAGGCATCAAACTACATGAAGCAAAAACTGACAGATCTAAAAGAGAAAATAGCCAAATTAACAAATATAGCTGGAGATACCTATAGTCAGTAATCAATAGAAGAATCAAATGGAAAAACCAGCGAGGATAAAGGAGACTTAACACTAATTGCCATTTATAGAACACTTCAACCAACAATAGCAGGATATGCATTATTTTCAAATATTCATAGAATAGTCACCAAGATAGATCATATTCTAGGCCATTAAAAGTCTTAATCAATTTACAGGAATTGAAATCATACAAAGTATGTGCTCACTATAAATGGAATTAAACTAGAAATCAATAACAGAAAGACATCTGGAAAAGTCAAAGACATTTAGAAGTTAAACAACCCATGGGCCAAGAAAAGAAATCTCAAGAGAAATTAGAAAATATTTTTAACTGAAAGAAAATGAAAATGCAACATATCATAATGTATGGAATGTGGCTAAAGCAGTTCTTACAGAGAACTTTGTAAAATTAAATGCTTATATTTAACAAAAAGAAAATTTCAGGTTGGTTATCTAACCCCATATTATGAAACTAGTGAAGAACAAATTAAACCCAAAATAAGCAGAAGGAAGGAAATACATGCATTACTATGGGAGTGTAGTCTCCAAATATATGAACAGATATAAATGGAGTGGAAAATAGAAAAATCACAGAGAAAATCAATCAAACTAAAAAGTAGATCTCTAATAAAACTCTAGCCAGACAAAACATGGAGGAAAAAATATGCAAATTACCAACATCAAAGGGGAGATAACACTACAGATCCCA
Source organism: Callorhinus ursinus (assembly GCF_003265705.2). Lineage (NCBI taxonomy): Eukaryota > Metazoa > Chordata > Mammalia > Carnivora > Otariidae > Callorhinus > Callorhinus ursinus. Next base: position 19,141,414 of record NW_027397086.1, on the reverse strand, counting down.
CAGATACTACAAGGACAGTAAGGGAATACTACAAACAACTCTAAACACATAAATTCAACAACTTAGATGAATGAGATGGACCAATTTCTTGAAAACTATGAACTACCAGAAGTCACTCCAAACCAAATTTTTGGTGACCAGAAGGCATTCATCTCAGAAAACTCTCTAGGCTTTATTCAGGACAACTGCCTACTCCCAGGTGCTATTTCTCTAGCCTCAGGCTGATTTCCCATCTCCACCCTCCAGCTACCAACAAAGTTTAGTTCCAAATTTTGGCCATTGATTCTTTGGTCTCCCTTTTTGTTATAAAATTCTAATTTCATCCTTTCACCATCCCTCCCCCCATCCCCATGACTATTTTTGTTGAGAGGAGAATTGATATAATCTTCAGAAACTTAGACAACCCAGGCTTCTACAGAAAAATTTCCGAAGAGTGTCTGATTAGCTTGAGTCCCTCTTGTTATTATCTGCTGTCAAAACTTCCTCAGCAGCAATGTGTGCACTTTTTATTAGTGCACATTCAGGAAGGATTAAAGCACTTGCCTGCTACTCTGTACGTGGCCAAGCCCTCAATCAAGGGCCTTTCTTCATCTAGCCACACTACTCCCCAAATCAATCAGTTATCACTAGCATGTGGCTTGTCTCATGAGCTTTATTTCCTGCTTTGAAGAACCAACAGAGTCCTCAGAGGAACTAAGCTCCTTGCTCAAATAATTGTGATAAGATTAGGACACTAAAAGGACATCTGCTATAGCTCTTCCTTACAATTTATAACACTTAATGCCTGTAGATTCTGGTTTATGGATTAACTTCTAGGGCTCCTCCTCTCTTGTCAACTTTCCAGTTAGTTTGTGTGAGTTTATAATAAGATGGAAAATATATATACCAAAAGCATAATTCTCATCTCTGAAAAATGATTAAGTCGCTTTTTACCAATTTCTTATAATTTTGGAGTTGTATCCCCAAACTAATACTAATACTGGACAAATAAATATTCTCAAGCAGCATTTGCCACTACCTTGACAGGTATGACGAGTTACATTCCTGGCAATATTTTGAGAGAACACAAGAGCAATGGAGTTTGTAATAGATTCACTAATGGAGCCAAAAAGTTACAATGTTTGAATTTCCCAAAAGCCGCCCCCATAATTAATATGAATTTCTTTAAACCACTAGAACTGGGCTTCATTCCTCTCCCACATTCCCTGGGAATTCTGACTGCCATCCAGGATCTTCCCTATGATTTAAGACCAGGAGGACATGGTCTTTATGGTGTCCTCCAAATGAGACTTCTCTTAGTTACATGTTCACTACTACTAGTTTCTCATTGAAGTCATCCCCAACTTTGCAGAAACACCTGAATGCTGGCACCAGCACCTCTCTGAGCTAAGCCCTTGTCCTTTTTTTTTTTGGTAACCAAAATCTTGGTTTTAGTTACCAAATTTTTGATAACCAAATTTTTCTCTAAGAAAATACAATTCCTGCTCCCTCTTTTCTGTCTTTCAACAGCTAGCAGGCACTGCCTACCATCCCTCTTACACATAATTACTTCTTTATGCTCTACCCCTTATTTAAACAGGTATTTCCCTCTTTTGTTCTCTTGTTTCCCTTTCTAAATCCCTAGGAGTATTAAATTCAGGGCTTGATTTTCACTTGGAAATGTTTTCCATATTTGTGGCACCAATGCCACCAGAGGGTTTATAGTAGGTCAAGTGAAGAAAAACACAGAGTGCAGAGTGAATGAAGAATTAAAAAAAAACTCTTCTGCAACAGATAAATCAAAATGCCAATTATTTTCTGCTAGAATATATTTCATCAAACAATTCATGGTTATTCTGAGAACTACAGCAGTTTAATCAAAAATGAATTTGTATAGTCATTGTCCTTTAAAACATGGATTTTCAAATTTGAATGCCTGAGGAATTTTAAAAATGCTTTTAAAAAAGGTTTAATTTTAGAGAGAGAATGTGCACACAGGGAGGGGGAGGGGCAGAGAGAGAGACTCTCAAGCTGACTGCCTGCTGAATGAGGAGCCCCATGCAGGGCTTGATCTCACAACCCATGAGATCATGACCTCAGCCTAACCTAAGAGTCAGACACTCAACTGACTAAGCTATCCAGGAGCCCCAAATGCCTGAGGAATTTTTTTAAAAACTTGGGTCTCAGCCACAAAGACTGATTTAACTGATTTGACTTGATGAGTTGCAACCTGGGTATCAGGATTTTTTTCCCAAAGTTCCCCAGGTGATTCTATTGTGCAACAGAATGACGTTATCGTGCAGCCAACTTATCATGAGCACAATCAGCAGGAGTTTGATAAAACACAGATTGCTAGAGCTGCTGATTCAGTAGGTTTAGATGGGGCCTGAGGATTTCCATTCCTAACAAATTCCCAGCTGAAGTTGTTGTTCTGGAGGTCATACCGTGAGAACCACTGCTTTCATGCGCATATGAATCACCTTCAGGTGCAGAGGATTCTGTTAAAAGGTAGGTTTACTTCAGTTGGTGTGGGACTGGAGTAGATTCCGCATTTCTAATAAGCTTTCGGAGATACTAATGCTGATCCGCAGACCATACTTTATACAGCAAAAGATCAGCACACAGGAAGTTAACTAACTAGAGTAGGGCATTCATGAAATAAATACGATTTTGTGACATAGTGAGAAAAAAATTTAGTACATTCTGAAGTAAGTTTTCAACTGTAATTTCAATATCATTACACGGATATATGAGAAAAATTTCATGATCATTGAGAAATTATGAAAAAATGTTTAATGTCATAGAATGAGAAATTCAAAATTATTTTCACATTTTATATGTTTATTCAGAAAGTGATTCAACTATGGATGATTCATGTTTAGCACTATGAAATCCAATGTTTTAAAATCCTTTTCCCCTGCATTTTTGTTTATTACATTTTTTTATAGTCCTGAAGAAATTCTCTTATCTGAAGTTTTTCATGCATTTGGGTATTTTGCATGATGTCTAATGTGATCAATAATAAAAGTGGCAGTGAGGCCGTAGCTATAATCATAACCCTCTTGTAACCTAAAAACATTAACTTTCTTTTCTGTGTAGGCAGCTATGAAGTTACCAAATAATGACTGTCCATCTGGAAGGAACTGGTTATCTTTTCCTTGATCAATTATTATGTCTAGCTGAGCACCTGGATAGGACTTCACAACATGGGTAGCAACTAAGCCTTCCATTTATTTTGATCTGTCCCCAAATATCCACTAAAGGCTTTTTTGTCCAAAAGACAGAGCACTGGATTGCAAATTGGAGCAAATGCTGACATAGATTTGTACTTTCCAGGATTCTTCAAAGCACAAATCAGAGTTTCATGGCCTCCCATGGAGTGGCCAAAAATAGACATCCTGTAGGGGTCCATAGGAAAATGGGCATTTATGAGTTGGGGAAGCTCCTCAGTTACATAAGAATACATTCTGTAACTGTGGCTCCTGGGTGGCTCAGTTGGTTGAGTGTCCAACTCTTGGTTTTGGCTCAGGTCATGATCTCGTGGGTGGTGGGATCGAACCCGGAGTCAGGCTCCATGCTCAGTGGGGAGTCTGCTTGAAGATTCTCTCCCTCTGCCACTCTCTCTCTCTTTCTCTCTCTCTAAGTAAATAAATAATTCTTTTTTAAAAATGTAAGTCTTGTGGTCGTTTTTAAAAATCAGTGCCTATACAGTAAAAATTGGAACCACCGGGCTCATAAGTAATTATTTGGGGACCATTTTCACAAGAGTCCTAATATTACAATTTTATAATTCTGTTTCTGCTAACCACTTCATATTTTTTATTTTCTAGGCTTGAAGTTAGCAGGCTTAACAATTTTTACACTCCTACTCTGCAAGTGTTTATCCATTTTTACGTAAGTGACAAATCAATTCCTGAGTTTTGTTAAGGGCTTTCTATTTTTTGGATAGTGAAGGTCTTATAATAGGGTGGAGAGAGAACATTTGGTTCCTTTTGTGTCCTCATACACATTTTAAAGCAACGGCTTCAGTTTTAGGAAATGCTGGATTTTTTGGAAACATCTGAATGTGAGACTTCCAAATTCTGAGAAAATAAGCAAATAACCAAATAAAATGGCGCTGTAGTGTAATAACTGAACCTTTTAGACTCAAGATTCTAGATTTTAGAGGAAGGGGCAGATATAAAAATGGCAAGAAAGAGAACTATCAGAAAATGATAAAGAATGTGACAAGGCCATCTTTCAAAAGCAGGAGTAAGATATTTAGCAGATTTTTGAAAAAATAAAATCAGTAATATGTATATTTCTCTCTTGCAAATTAGGGTTATTCTCACCAATCTGAGAGCTCATGTTTGACGGTATAGAGGCTCTGGGTGATCAATACAAGTAAACAAGACCTGATGGGTGACAGCCCATCTGGGCTCTCTGTAAAATGAGAAGGTTCTACTTGACACTGTTTCTTAGTCTACGGGGGCAGGAGGAGGGCACACAATGCTTCAAGAAGTTTATGAAGGCTATAGATCCTCTCTCCAGAAAAATTCATGATTTGCATGTGATTCCATAGAATGAGATGCCCTGACCATGGCTGATGGATGAGGATGCCTAGAGCCCAAGTGAATCATACACTTCACACAGCCCTTGGCATAGAGTAAGTTCTAGATGTTGGTGATAATGATAACAAATAGCTTCATTTCATGAGGTGAAGAACAAGAAAAAAACCACTTGTTTCATAAACGGAGTTTCATTCAAGCTAGTGATCAGTGAAACTTCCTTCCAGATTCTGACAATAGGCTGTCAACCTGTACTGTCAGCATTTTTTATTTTGAATGGTCATTCTTTCCTGTTTTTAATCAATAATTTTTGGCAACTTGGGAGAAGATCCATTTAAGAACTACTATTTATTTATTAATTCCTTTGTACCAAGCTCTCTGATAAGCAATTAGTCTGCATTAGCTCCTTTAATCCAAACAAATCCTAGTAAGTAAGGTTTACTAATGAAGAAGTTGAGGTTTCCAGTAACTCCAGTGGTCCCACAGACTATTGTGTGGCAGGAGCATCTCCTTTCACAAAGTGAAAACTGTATAGAACACTAATCATTTTTTTTAAATAAATCCACCTTCGTTGGCCCAGGAATTACTGAAAATTTCTTCCAGATTCTAACAACGGTCTGTTAATATTCATCTTCACTGTCTGTTGTTTTGGATTGTCATTATCTCCGGGCTTTCATCAATATATTTTTTAAAGATTTTATTTATTGATTTGACAGAGAGCGAGACAGCAAGAGAGGGAACACAAGCAGGGGGAGTGGGAGAGGGCCAAGCACGGAGCCTGATGCAGGGCTTAATCCCAGGACCCTGGGATCACGACCTGAGCCAAAGGCAGACGCTTAACAACTGAGCCACCCAAGTGCCCCTTTCGTCAATATTTTAATGTGAACTCTGGACAAGGTAAACTAGGAGCTGATAGCCCTTCAATATACCATTCTGACCAGAACTGTCATTTCCACGGCATAGCTCCAACATTGCCACTTGGCTTCCTTATTAGCTTTGGCTTTCCTCAAGAACTTGCTACCTGGATTATAAACTGAACAATATTCTATGCTCTATACTTGCATACCTTGATTTCCTTTTCATTCATCTTGGTTTCATGCTAAACATGAAATTAGCTAGAACATTCTACTTCAAAGTGTTCATTATGAGGTTGTGAAGAAAAGAACACCATTTTTGTAAAGACTATCATGCTCAACTTTATTTGGTAAGTATTTGCCATTAATGTCAGTAGGTAACAGAAACTGCTCATCCTGTGGTCATCTGCTTTCTCTTTTTAGACTTGTAGGCTCTGCCCTCTCTTTCCACCATTTAAAAGCTTTTCTGATGCATATTCCTCTTTTGGCCTCATATTTTCATACTCTGCACATTATCCTTGAGTGATCTCATCCACTCTCAGATAGTCATGACATGCAAATCTCCAGTCCCAGCCCAGACCTTTTTCCAAACTCTTGACTTGTTTAATCATTAACAACTTGGATCAACCATCCAGTTTTCCATAGGCATCTCAAACTCCACATGTCCAAAATAAAGTTATTATCTTCAACAATCCTTCTACCTCCTGAATCATCCACTTCCCTCCCACCATTCACCCATAAAGAATTAACTTCTGATGTTTCTCACCACCCCATAATTATCACCTGCATTAATTTTCTTTGTGAAACTCAGAATCACCTACATTCATTGATCCATGAATCATTAATTGCTACTTTCTGCATATGTAAGTAGGAAGAGTAACATCCACTTACCCCAGCGGGGGGGGGGGGGATTGCAATTGTTTGAAGGCTCTTTCAAATATATTTGTGTGTGATTAAAATGATGGAATATCTTTGGATGAATTTAAGTACAAAAGGCAAAATATTCCATCCCGGTAAGTTTTTTCCTTTTGGCTTAGAAAATGTTAATATTTTTACTCAAGCCATCTGGGTCTTGGAAATATCATGTGCCTTTGATGACTATATGTGAAAACTATTTTTTGCATCTTTAAAAATTCCTGAAGGAATGCTATTACTAAGTTTGTTTTCCTATTTTTCTGACAACAAATTACAATTAACTTGCAAGTCAAAAGACAAATTTGAAATCTATTTAAGCAGTTCCAAGTCAACCTCACAGATATCAAATGATCTTATTAAAAATATTAATAGCTATAGATAACTCAAGTGTTTCCTTGACTTAATGTCTTTTGTTTGGATGTAATTTTCTTTCATATATAAAAAGTCCTTTAGCACCATCTGCTTCTATAACACTTCGCCATGCTTAAAAAATTTTATTCCCAGACACAGCAGTTTTGAAATTACTCCATCAAAGTTTCTTAAAGAAAATAAACTAGAAAAAGAATTTCCATTCCTCCTAGCTTGTTTCTTAACAGCAGACAAAGACAATGTTTGTTACCCAAGAAACACAGTGCTACATGAATATTTTGTTATAATCGGAAATTTCCCTTCTGATTTTCCCTCTGACCATAAGGCTAACTGGTGCCTGAGGAAACAATATTTTATGTGCTATATGCACAATCTGTGCAATAATATTCCTTTAAGATATGCAGATCTCATTTTACAATCTCAACTAGAAAATGGGGTGAATTTTCACATAGTCTCGTCCATTTTATGGATAAACATTTAACAAATGACTAGATTAAAAAAAAAAACAAAAACAAATGACTAAATTGCCAAAATAAATTCCCCAAGGGAAGCTGATAGACTGAAGCAGTAACACCAGTAAAAGAAATCCAACAAAGGAAATAGCTCTTCCTCTATGAAACTGAAGCACACTCTTAGAGAAAAATCAGAATTTTCCAGGGCACCTAGGTGGTTCAGTTGGTTAAGCATCCAACTCTTGATTTCAGCTCAGGTCATGGTCTCTGGGTCATGGGATGGGGCCCTACATCAGGTTCCACGCTCAGCGGGGAGTCTGCTTGAGATTCTCTCTCTCTCCCTCTGCCTCTGCCTCCCACCCCCCGACCCCCCACGCACGCTCTCTCTCTAAAAGAAATAAATAAATCTTTAAAAAAAATCAAACTTTTCCAATTCTTGACAGTGATAGTAGAGGATTAGGCAGCTGAATTTTTCCATGTGTACAACTCCGAGTCAGTGATATTGATTTAGAAATATAAATAAGTGGTATTAGGATAGTGATGTTGAAATTGTTGTAGACAGAATAAGATAGGCCAATTGTCTTCCTAAGGAAGTCCAAGTATGGATGTGAAATTGTTTACAGACCTATTCATCCTTTCAGTCACTATTCACTATACATCAAACACCTGCTATATCTAGATTCTATATTAGTTTCTGGAATGAATCAATAATTCTCTTATAATTTATAATAAAATTTATTCATCATCTTGTAGATGTAAATGGACCTCCATCCTCCAGTATTTTCTACCTGAATCCATTTCCCACAAATGAGCCAGAATTCACTTTGTAAAATTAAAATTAAATTGCATGATAAAGTTCAAACTCCCTAATAACGGTTTACAAAGACCTTGATGGTTTGACTCTTGCTTACCTCTCCCGCTTTGCTGTTCCACCTTGCTCTCTGGCCATAACGAATTACTAACCATTCACAAAACAGGCCTTTGCATGCTGTTTCCCCTAGCCAAATGCTTTTCCTCCTCTCCTTGTCTGACTCTTTTCCCCTGACCTTTTGTTTCTAGGCCTCTCCTTGGCTAAAACTTCTTCAAGGACTAAAGTGTGCACAGGTGAGCCTCTTATGCATTCAAATGCTCTGCTCCTGAGCTATAGGCACAGGTGAACTTCTTATGCACCACATAACACTCTGGGCCTTATACCTTGTAGCACCTACCACAGCAAGTGATTTACTTGTCTCACTCCTGCTAGACCATATACCCCTCAAGGACAGGCACTGTGCCTTGTTTGCTCTGTAAATCTCATGATGTGAAATGCAGCCTTGGCACATCTTAGTGATAATAACTTGCTAAATGAGTAAGCAGAAAATTGAACTATGCATTCTTCCCATTCATCTTGGTGAGGTCATTTTACAGTGGCAAGCATGTGAGGTAAGGGAACTTATCCTTAGCCTCACTACTTGACTACATGAATTGAGACATCTGGTGGTAAATGCACACACTTAAGCATATTCTCTTCCCCCCCCATACATTTTAGTTCTAATTTATCATGAAAATGTTTCATCCTGAAATCAATAATGCCTGATCTTTCCTACTGAGAATATTAAGTGGCTTCTTCTTGCTTTATGTTTTATGATGGATCAAAATACAAGGCATCTCCAAAATCAACTTATCTTTTTTTTTTTCTCTTTCTTTCTTTCTTTTTCTTTTTTTTTTGAAAGCAGGGTAGAAAGTAAAATGAACTACTCTAGAGAAAGAAATATGCTCTTAGTAGAGAGATGAGAACTCCTTCTGGATAAATTGTTTTGGTCTGCACAGTGTAGCATAAAAAAATACCAAACTTCTGCAAAGGTTTTATTTCATTGGTATTTTTTCTTTAAATATTTACTGATATGGATATGGCACCCCAGTGCTACAGCATAATTTTAAGCGATAGTTATAGATCCCAAGATCAAATCTGTAAACTAAATAAACATACATCTACATATATTTGACCGGGAGGAATTAGATCAAAACACTGACAGTTACCTATGGTTGAATTTTATTTTCATTTTCACTCCTCTATATTTTCCTAAGGTTTGACAAAAAGGTCAAAAGAAAACCAATAAACATTTTACACACAGGAATGAACAGAAAAGATAGTAACATTGTTCAAGAGAGAAATTAGTAGATATGGGTGTTCTGTAAGTTTCATCCTATCTTTAAAATTCTGTAATTTTGACTTCTCAACTGTACTATGCAAAAATATGTAGATTTTAGTCTATTACTAGACACAGCCGGGATTCAGAGAGAAATGTCTGTCTTTCACAATAGAAACAATTCTTTCACAATAGAAACAATTAATGAAATAGTTTACATATGACTTTGGTCATAATAGAAGGTGAATGCCTTGCACTTAGTAGGCACTCATTATGTCTTAAATGAATTTCAATTGGTCAATGAATGTTAAATGACCTTGGTGTTAAAATTCTGTCTCTGCTGCCCTCCAGTGGCTCATGTGCTTAACTCCAAAAGAGAAAATCAAGTGCCTTCCATTCCCAGACCCTTATTTGAGGGGTGTATGAATGTCAGATTTCGGGGCTTGGTATTCCTTTTGGACAGAGTTTTGTATTCAATCTCTGTGATAGTACCCTGGTGGGTCAAGGCCAAATGCATTATCTGTCTCCTTCCACCTGCAAAAAGTCAAACTGAAGCAATAGCAATAGATGCTGTCAAACACTAATTATGTTTGTGCTCACACTTCATAGAGATTTTTCATTTGTGTCACCACAAACTTCTAGTAAGAAATTGTGGTGAGGGGCACCTAGGTGGCTCAGTGAGTTAAGTGTCTGACTTCGGCTCAGGTGATGATCTTAGGGTCCTTGGATTAAGCCCTGCGTCCGGCTCCGCGCTCAGCAGGGGAATCTGCTTGTCCCTCCCCCTCTTATTCTGCCTCTCCCCTGGCTAGTGCTCTCTCTGCCTCTCTCTCAAATAAATAAATTCTTTAAAAAAAGAGATTGTGGTGATAGTAATAATAATAATTGCAACTCTTTCATTAGAAATAGCTCTGGCCCCTTGTTAAGGGGTGATGGTGTTGTCATGTGCCATTAGGCACAAAAGTTCCCATCAATGGCACATCTTAATGAGCAGCCCAGAACTCTAAACTTACATATCATCTAAGTGTAGTACTGTAGAAAAATGTTAACTCGGCAGCAAATACCATCGGCAAATATCAGCGCTGCCATCGGTGAACACTAGAACTATATTTTGGTATTGCCCTCATCTGTGAGAGTTATACCCTGAGTTCAGTTGGTCGTTAGAGTGGCTGCAGGAGGAAACCTAGTTTCCAGAACATTTAGTTTCAGTTTTTTTGACACTGGCTATGATCTACTCTGAGACATCCTGTACTTCAGGCCCCTCCTGTGGTTTTAGACAATCATCTCCAAATAAGTTATCTTCTACATGACTTCCTTTTTTTTTTTTTAAGATTTATTTATTTTAGAGAAAGAGAGAGCAAGAGAGTGGGGGGCGGGGGCAGAAGGAAGGACAGAATCCAAAGCAGACTCTCCACTGAGCCAGAGCCCAACATGGGGCTCAATCCCAGGACCCTGAGACAATGACTTGAGCCTAAAGCAAGAGTCAGACACTTAACCGACTGAGCCACCCAGGTGCCCCTACATGACTTTTTAGTGTTTATCTTCCCCTGTTATTATAGTTCTTCTGGAATATCCTTTTAGTGTTAACCAAGGAGTCTCTCAATTCCTTGCTCATCTGCCACCACCATACCTCCAGGTGAGGTGATTACTTCTATCTTTTTGCTCATCTGCAATCTATCTTTTTGAATTATAATCTCTATTTTATTTTATTTTATTTGTCTCTTATTTTTCTATCTCTTAAAATTTTTTTCCTTTTTGGTAGTATGGAAGTATGAGGTATTACCCTTCATATTAAAGAGTATTTGTGTTTTCCTTATTCTCAGATTATGAGAATTTTGTGTATTGTATTGATGTTTTCATAAGCTCTTGGGTTTAGTTAGCACATGTATCATTTTGTGCTTTTTTACTTCACAGTAATTTTGTGACTTGTTTTCAATTACAGTATCGGGAATATTAGAACATTTATTTTTACAACTAATCTTAGAATAATTTTCTCACAAAAGCCTTTTTTTATAATACTCAAGCATTTTAAAAAATAAATGTCCAATAAGAGATGTATGATACAAACTGCACCATCATAAAATGTAATAATATTTAGGAATTAAAATCATGTGTTTTCTTAGGAATTAAAATTGTTTCTTTAAAATATTCATTTGCTTTTACAAATCCATAAAATATCAAGTAAAAGTTAAAAATTGTATGGCATTGCCAAGATGTCCATCGACAGATGAATGGATAAAGAAGAGGTGGTATATATATACACAATGGAATATTATGCAGCCATCAAAAGGAATGAGATCTTGCCATTTGCAACGACGTGGATGGAACTGGAGGGTGTTATGCTGAGTAAGATAAGTCAATCAGAGAAAGACATGTATCATATGACCTCACTGATATGAGGAATTCTTAATCTCAGGAAACAAACTGGGGGTTGCTGGAGTGGGGGTGGGGAGGGAGGGATGGGGTGGCTGGGTGACAGACATTGGGGAGGGTATGTGCTATGGTGAGCGCTGTGAATTGTGCAAGACTGTTGAATTACAGATCTGTACCTCTGAAACAAATAATGCAATATATGTTAAGAAAAAAAAAGAAGAAGATAGCAGGAGGGGAAGAATGAAGGGGGGAAATCGGAGGGGGAGACCAACCATGAGAGACGATGGACTCTGAGAAACAAACTGAGGGTTCTAGAGGGGAGGGGGCTGGGGGGATGGGTTAGCCTGGTGATGGGTATTAAAGAGGGCACGTTCTGCATGGAGCACTGGGTGTTATACTCAAACAATGAATCATGGAACACTACATCAAAAACTAATGATGTAATGTATGGTGATTAACATAACAATAAAAAATTAAAGAAAAAAATTGTATGGCATTGTGGCAGTTAAAAAATAAAAACAATAAGTATAAACAGTATTTTCCCCATTTTTAGAAATTAAGGTGCATGCATGTATTCTGTGTATGTTTATGTGTTGTGTGTATGCATACACATCTGAAGGAATATACTCTAAGCTACCAACAGTGACTTTATCTGTGTCACAGTTGTCATTATCTGACTCTGTAGCCAAGAACTATCCCAACTCTCATTATTCTTCATGAGGTTTTTAACCTACTCCAATTGCGCCTTAAACTTCAGCATATATTTTCATACAATTTCCTAAACATTTCGAAAAATTATATTGTAATGCAATAAAACCTAACACATTATAGTACCATCTCTATTCCATCTGTTCCAATCCATTACTAGCAGAATATATTTGAGATTAGAACATTAAGGTAATTTCTTTGACCAATGGGCATTATTGAGTAAGGGAGAAATTCAGAAGTGGAAATGCACTGCACTTGAGAAGCAAAGACATCAAGCTTGGTTTGCAAGTTTAAAATGATAAATTAAGAAGACATTTTTCCTTAAGAACTTAAGGAGAGACACACACAAAAGGAGAAATTAAGGACTGGACCATGGTATGCTTTTCATTCTTGTTGCAACAAAGGTGAACCATGAACACAATTAGAATTTGTTTTAAAACACCAACTTGTAGTACTTAGTTATGGCAGCCCTAGGAAACAAATACAATTTTCTTAGGAAATTATCCATTTTCTCAAGGTCTTAAAATTGTATTTGTATAGACATCTATAAAGCAGTCCCTTGATTTTTAAATGCTTTCTGCTTCAGTTTGTTTCCACTCAATTTCTCACTTTGTATTTTTTTAACTTCCTTTTTTCTTGATTAAATTAGTACTATTTTGTCTACTATTTTATTTTGCTGCAAAATGGGAGTTTTATTTATGAATTAGATCTACTGTTTTCTCTTCTGAACCTCAACAATTCCTCATTTTATCTTTATTACTTCCCTGCTTATTTCTTTCTTTGGTTTGTATTATTTATCTTTATTATTTTTGTTTGTTTTTTTCCCTTGTATTTTGATCTGGGAATTTGATTCATTTATTTTCACTCTTTCATTTTTATTCATAAAAATGTTTAAGGCTATGAAGTTTCCTCTGATCAGTACTTTAAATATATCCAATGGATTCCAATACATAGTGTTTTCATTATCATTAGTTTTCAAAAATTCTGTAATTTCAGTTTGTATTCCCCCATCATCTATTAAGCAAGAGTTGTTGAACAGAAAGCTTTTAAATTTCCAGTTAGACTTCTGTTGTCAGTAATTTTTATTTTTTGGCTTTGTGATAAGATAATGCATATTTGAACTTCATGGTCCTGATTGACACTTTCCTCATGACATATGATCAATTTTTGGGACTGCCATGTGCATTTGAGGAGGTACACTCTATTATCAGAGTTTGAAGCTTTATATATCCTTGAGATCTTTTTTCTTTTTTTTAAGATTTTATTTATTTGTCAGAGAGAGCAAGAGCACATGAGCACAAGCAGGGGGAGTGGCAGGCAGAGGGAGAGGGAGAAGCAGACTCCCCGCTGAGCAGGGAGCCTGATGGGGGACTCAATCCCAGGACCCTGGGATCATGACCTGAGCCGAAGCCAGATGCTTAACTGACTGAGCCACCCAGGCATCCCTTCCTTGAGATCTTATTATCAGTTTGGTATTCATTGTCTCAAGTCTATCATATTATTTTATAATTACAATATATATTTGCTGAGTTCTTTTTATATGCATTGTATCTTTTCTTCACTCTTTTACCTTTTAAAATATCTTTTGCTATTTAGAAAGTTCTAGTGTTATCATCTCCTTATATCTTTTTTAAATGCTTTTAGTCCTCTCTTCTTTAACCTTTTACTCAATATTTTATTAGTTTTTTCTGATATCCATTTACTCTCCCCTATTCCCTATATTAAAAAAAGAATGAAATTATTCTACCTTCCTCTTTTGCTGTCCCGTCTCCTCTCATATTTTAGTTGCATTGTTTATATTCATCCAAGAATAATTTATAATATATAGCATACAACATATTCTTCTACCATCCTTGTCCTCATTTTTGTTTTGGTCACTTAGATCTACAACCGAATGTATTAAATGTGTGCCATTAGCCTTTTTTTATTGAACTTTCACCAGTCACATCTTTGGTTAGAAGAAGCTCTTGCTCTAGTAGATTTCTCAAGAAAGCCTGTTGAATATAGAATGTCCTACTCTCTAGCATATTAGCACCAATATGTGAAAGACAGCTTGCCTTTATGCAATTCTTAGTTCACACCTCCTTTCTTTGAGCTGTTTGAAAATGCTGCCTTCCTTTATATATGTTTCTCTAAGAAATTTGATGCTGGTCTAATTATCTTATTCTTATAACTTCTTTGATTTTTTTTTAACCTGGTGGCCTTGAGACTCTTTTTCCTCATTTTTAAAGTCTAATCGTTTTAGACTCATAGGTCTAATAGGGTATATCGCCACATTTATCAATGTGGGTCAATTTTTTCCTTGTATCTGGTGGGTCCTTTCAATATGTAAATACAGGTCTGGTTTGTTTCCAGAAAGTCTACTTAGATTATACTTTTAAGTATTAGTTCTGTTGTACTGTTTAATTTTTCCTCCTTCTGAAACTGCAATTATACGTAGGTTAGTTCTTCTTTGATTGAATACTGTCTCAATCACTTTTCTTTGGCCTTTAAAAAATGTCTTCATTTTTCATTTCCATCGTTGTTTTCTTACTATCATTCATTGCACTTTATTAAATGTTCACTCATATCTTTTCTTCCTTGGGTACTCCATAATTTAGTCTTTATTTTTTATATGATTCCCCTCCCTCTCCAGTTCAATCAACTCCCATCTCAATTCTTCTTACTCCTGGATTTTTGATGCAACCTGTTTTTTTGTTTTGTTTTGCTTTAATTCCCAAATGCTGGTGTCAGAATTTTTAATTCTGCTTGGAATATTCTGTTATAGTCTCCTTCTGCTTTGCTTTTCTTTTGTTTGAGGAAAAGTTCATCAAGTAAAGTCTATTTTCTTTTAAAAGTAATTTGTACAAAGACTGTGTACCTGCTTGGGGTAGTTTATGAGATTCTTTTTTTTTTTTAAAGACTTTATTTTTAAGTCATCACTATACACAACATGGGGTTCGAACTCACAACCCCGAGATCAAGAGTCACGTGCTACACTGACTGAGCCAGCCAGCCACCCCTTATGAGATTCTTAATTCAAAAACACCTTCTTCTGTCAGTATAGCAAAGTATAATTTCTTTCGAGATGGTGCTTGTTTTTCTGTAAGAAGTAAAAAAAAAAAAAATGTGTGCTCTTTGACATTTTTATTTCCTTTTGTCTTCCAGGATCTTAAACTTCCCTCTTTTGCTGCTTCTTCTCATTCACTATGAATTTTCCAAGACAGGACACTCTCAACTTTTTAAGCCTTATCTCACCCCCAAATTTACTCTTTTCCAATTGCTTCCTTACATCCTCTGTACATTTTTAAGCCCCTTTTATGAGATCACTACTCTTCTTCAGTATTTTTACACTTAGGGTTGATTTTCTTTGGAAGCGATTTTTAGATCAATCTTAGGTCCACTGACAGTTAGTTCCCTTTTTCTCTCATGCAGCTTTTAATGGACTGCTATTGATCTCAAATAACACTTCTGTCAGGAGTATGAGATAGAGTTCACTGGCTTTTTGTTTTTATTTTTCTAATTTTACACATAATTTAAACTTTGGATTTCTACTACAAAAGTTTCGCATTGTTTTATTTGTTCTTATTGCTCTTTTTTAAAAAGAGGCTTTAAAGAGCTTTAAAGACTTTTTTTAAAGACGCCTTTGCTTTGGGCTCTCCAGATTCCACCAATTTTAAGTGGTGGGTTTTAATGTATTGTCATCAACTTTATTAAAAGTAACTTTGAAAATAATGTGTTTTTTAAAGCAAAAACATCCCACAATTTCTTTTGAGATGCCAGAATCGCTACCAAGCATCTTTGAGATATCAAGGGTACATGGGACAGTTGCATATTTCCCATCACAAGTGGGAAAATACTGTTGAAGTTTTCTCAACAGGAAAGATGGATTAGGTAAGATAATTATAGCAATGTTGGTGTTGAGCCTCGATAGTGTTACTGGATGGTTATTAAAAAAGGTAGTGTGCAACTGCTAAGATGAAGCATTAGTCGAATATGGGTTTGTTGTGAAAAAGTACTATCAGGTTATCTAGACTCCTTTTTTTTTTTTTTTGACAGGATGGACAGACTTGGGCATTACTATAAATGCAATGTATCCAAAGTGGAAATACATTTGACAGATCTTTTATTAAATCTTTTGGACAAATTAGGAAAATGTACACTGTTTGTTTCTTATTGTTTCCTATAGGCTATTAGACTTATCTTTGTGACACTCATTCCTTCATATTAAAGAGGTCCATCAACACATTCTTTTTCACTAGCATTATCCTAAACAATTTTCCCTTATTTATTCTTTATTTTTACCCCAACTTTTGACTGATTCATTTTCCCATTTATGACTTTGACTTGAGCCTTGGAATTCATTACAATTTGCTGGCTAATAGCTATATTTGGCTAGATTTCCTATTCTCTTGGATTACTTCTATGAAAAGGGATGGCTATAAGTTGAAGATGGTAGAGCTATAATGTAAAACAAAGGGATAAAAGAATGATAGAGTCCATATTTCTGATTTGAAAACAATTTTAATGGCACCATACATACGTTAAGTTAAATGAATTTCACAAGATTTCTTCTTATATATTCCTCTTTTTTCTTATATATGTTATAATGTTTGATTCTGATAATTATTGACTTATGTTCTCAAATTTTTTGTTCTGAGGAAACACTCCCAACACTCCCAGCAGATGGCACTGCTAACTTGAGGAACCAATTTCTAGATGCATTAAAAATTGGAGACATGACTTCTTAAAACTATTAACAGACACTATTTTTTCATCACACATGTGTATTGCAAGATAATGAGAAAATAAAGTTAAGCAGATGGAAGAAATTTAAAATCATCCATAATTACAGATAAAATCACTATGAACATTTTAGTGCATAGCCATGTTTTATATTCACATATTTAACAAAAATGGAATATATCCTATAAGAGTTTAGTAAGCAGCTTTTTAAAATGAACCATGTATTATAAGCAAATTACAATGTCAAATTTCAACAACAAAATTTTTTTATGGCTGTAACTGTATCATAATTTAGTTAACCAATAACATGTTATCTGAAATTTGGGTTAATTCCAATTTCTTATTCTCATAAATAACACTGTCATGAACATCCTAGTGCCTAATTTCTTACTTATAGGGTCACATACTTAATTGTCTCCACAGGACAAATTCCTAGAAGAGAAACTTCTGTTTTAAAATATATCTATATTTTTAAAGTATTATTTTTAAATTGGTCCCAAGAAAGGAAATACTAATTTACATTCTTTTTTCCCTTTGATTTATAAACACTGTATATTAAAGTATCATTTGCTTCAAAATAAGTACGAAGTATAACTTTTAAAAAATTCTCTTTCATTAAATATTTTCAAACTTTTTATAGGTTTATGACCTACTTGATTTTTGTGAATTTCATAGAATTCATGTCTTTTACCCCTTTTGAAAAACAGACTACTTCATGATTTCTCTACTTATTTTGTAAGCACTCTTGACATATTAAGGTTATCATTGCCATTAAGATTATCCCAAATATCCTAGTGCCATTAACCCAAGAATAATGCAAGAGAGCATTCTTTTACTTAAGAAACAATATATTTCTTATTTTTAAAGTTTATTGAATTATTCTTTGAGTGTTATTTTAGGATTAATTTTAATAAATATCCTCAGGGGCTATGAAAAGAGTCTATACTTTCATGCTATAGAATTCAAAATTTACAATCCTGCTATATTTCTCAAAATCCTCTACATACTGTCATTTATTTCTTGACCACTGGTTTCTCATGAAAAACAGATGCTAAAATTTTCTACAATCCATTGGGTTTTTTTCTTTACATATTTTACCATTATATTAGCATTTTCAGTGTGGATTTTGCATTTTGGTTCAAAAAAAAGTTCTTTGCCCTATTTCAGTTGTTTTTCTCTCTTTCCCTCTTTTTAATCTCAAATTACACTTAGTATACTTCTTAATTAATGTATCAATAGGTACATTATTAACATATCAATCAATAGATACTTCTAAAGTGGTTGAAAAGTTTAATCTTTTCATTAGCCTTAAACATTTTACTGGTAATGTTTTCTATGTTTTTTCAGTGGCTTCCTTCAACCAGTAGCCCTGCCACATACCACATATTTTGAATTATTAGGGTCTAAATTCCATAATATAAATGCTATAAAGAAGGATGTTAAGTGTCTCTTATGTACTCACTGCTTAGGGAACTGCCTAGTTGGAATAGAATATTCCCATTGAAATTAAAAAAATTTTTAAAAAAATGGTCATTCACTTAATGACAGGGTTTTCAGGAATAATTTAAAATCTTTAAGCATGGAATAGGTGTATTTCCTTATCAAAACATCCATACAAGGTAGGCATTATTATAATATTTTAGAGATGAGGAAACAGAGATTAAATTATTCCCCCAAGGTAAGGAAGCCAGGATCCAAACCCACATGACAAAAATATCTGAGTTTGTGGTTTTATTTCCACAACCATGCCAGAGACAGACAAGCCTGTGAATTTTTTATGTCTTTTGTTGAATCACCTGTTGGAACTTTTTTCTTATTTTATATAGTTGATAAAAGCTCTTTATGCACTATAGTTAGTAATCAGTTGCAATGTCAGTGACAAATATTTACCCTTAATTTCTCTTAGGTAGAGAATGATTCTACCTCATTCCTGATGTCTATGTGTGAACTCTATTTGCATAAGGTTCCTAGATATTTTCTGACCTTGTTATCACTCCTCTCAAGGGAGAAGCATCATGATCCCACTGATGAGTTTGGGAGGAAACTTCCGCCACAGTGAGACAAGAAGAACAAGCTCTGTTCTGCTCCCTCATGTTGTGAGTTTGACAGGGGCAGATCCCATATGTAAAGGCCTGGGTTGGTCAGAGGTTGTCTGTGAGTGGATGGGTGTGCCTGCCTAACTCAGGGACTTTATAGTAGTACACCACCGATCACTGTCCAGCAACATTCTCCAACATTAGCTTAATAATAAGAAAGGTGGTATTTTGGCCCCTATTGACTAATGATCTCTTTTATTCTTCAGCAGTTCAGAAGTTGGGCAGAGTAGAGAGGTGCTACTTACTGGATCATTTGAATTTCAATAGTTTGGTGTTTTCTTCTCAATGATGTGTTTTTTATAATATAAACTATTTTAATTTTTGTGAAGTCAAATTTCTTGCTGTTTTTATTCCTTAGATTGCTTTTATCCTTAGAAAATCTTTTCCCATTTAGATTTATCTATATTTTCATTCAGCTATTACATAGTTTGGCTTTTTGTTATTTAATTCATGCGAAATTAGTTTATATACATGATGTGAAGATTTCTTTCCTAAATAATTAAGAAAATACCCTGGCACAACTTTTAAAATTTTCCTTTTTAGGTGCCTGGGTGGCTCCATCAGTTAAGGGTCTGCCTTCAGCTCAGGTCACGATCCCAGGGTCCTGGGATCAAGTCCTGCATCAGGCTCTCTGCTTAGCCGGGAGTCTGCTTCTCCTGTGCCTCTGCCCCTCCCCACCTGCTCATGCTCTCTCTCTCTCTCTCTCAAATAAATGAATAAATAAATAATTTTTTCTTTTTATTCACAAAACTGCTATAATTTTATGATATACCATTTATGTGTGTATATATATTTATGTATATGTGCATATATATATGTATTTACCCACATATTAGTACTGTTGTATCTCTGGACTGTCAATTACCTACCCTGTTGATTCTTTTGCCAAAGTTCTATTTTTCAATTACCACAGCTACATATATTTTTTTATTGAAGTATAGTTGATATGCAATACATATGTATTTTTTAATCATGTAAAAGTTCTACTTTGCATGATCTGATTATGTGAATACATGTTATAATCCACAACATAACCTAAAAATATTATTTTTCAGCTATCAAGTTTGCAAGCAAATGTTTAAATCAATTTCCTACAATAGCTTTTATTATTTTATAAGTAGGATATTTAAGCACTGTCCATGTGTATGAGGCGTCTGTGAGCTCGGCCATGGATTATATTGTGGATTGTGCTACCAGCTGGCCTGTTGTATGACAGAGAATGGTCACCACCAGTCACAAATTGCATCTGTTTGTGCCTCTATTTGTTAGACAATCTGGCACCAGTAACAGCTGAGAAGAAAGATTTGCAAACTGCCTGCCTGATTGATGTGTCTAGAGTTATCTCTAAATCCAAATAAAATGTTAAGTGCTATCAAGAAATCATAAATCAGGCATATCTCTTTTTGAGCCATGAGAAGGTCTTACTAAAGCTTTTATGACACCCCATGTGGGAGAGGTATGATCAGCTGATATTCAAAAAGAGAATTTGGATCAGTTTGTTCCATATTATTAATTAGGTCACATTTTTTAACCTGCTTGAGCTTAAGGTATACCAGAAGGCCTACCATTTAAGTCATGATGATAAAAACAAACAAACAAAAACCCAAATAAAACAAAAACTATAGAGTTTTCGATCACGTAAGAGGAACATAGCATCAACCAAGAATGCAGAAGGTGGTTGATACCAAGGAGTATGTTGGGAAAGCAGATAACCTGTGATCTAGGTTACCTGTTTTACAGCCAGACATCAGTCGGGACAGGCATGAACAGTGCAGGGTAGCTGAGCACCAACCAGTACGACACAACCTTGGGGGAGATCCCAGCACTAAACCTTCATGGGTTATGACAAGAAGTTTTCACATTTTTATATCTGTGAAAGTTCTAAATGCCCACAAGAGAGTGCAAAAGTAGCTCTTTATCAGGCAAAACGTAAAAAAAAATATTTCCTGATCTGTTGTATTAGATGCCACCAATGAATACCACCTCTGCCTAATTTAGGGGGAAAAGGAATTACTGGAAGAATATCATGAAGCTCACAGAATCAACAGGAAGGCTAGAGAATCAAACTTGAAAAATGGGTAAAAATCAAAGAAAGTTAGGCAGGAGGCACTATGTCAGAGCAACGAGTCACTGGGCTCTGGGGAGACCTTGGCAGTAGCACTTCTGTCCTGGACTCTGCTGCCTCCATGCGCCCTGACAGTGAACAACTTTGGCTTTTATTTTTTTTATTTTTTTTATTAACATATAATGTATTATTTGTTTCAGGGGTACAGGTCTGTGATTCATCAGTCTTACACAATTCTCAGCACTCACCATAGCACATACCCTCCCCAATGTCCATCACCCAGCCACCCCATCCCTCACACCCCCCTTCCCTCCAGCAACCCTCAGTTTGTTTCCTGAGATTAAGAGTCTCTTATGGTTTGTCTCCCTCTCTGGTTTTGTCTTGTTTCATTTTTCCCTCCCTTCCCCTATGATCCTCTGTCTTGTTTCTCAAATTCCTCATATCAGTGAGATCATATGATATTTGTCTTTCTCTGACTTATTTCACTTAGCATATTACCCTCTAGTTCCATCCACATCGTTGCAAATGGCAAGATTTCATTTTTTGATGGCTGCATAATATTCCATGGTATATATATGCCACATCTTCTTTATCCATTCATCTGTTGATGGACGTCTGGGCTCTTTCCATGGTTTGGCTATTATTGCTATAAACACTGGGGTGCATGTGCCCCTTTGGATCACTACATTTGTATCTTTGGGGTAAATACCCAGTAGTCCTTTGGCTTTTGTTTGACTCACGCAAGACTCAAATTCCTGGTTAGGAGCATCTGACTGGCTGATCCTGTGCATGTGCCCACCTGGTTTGGAGGCAAGGGTCAAGAATCTGAAACCTTGGACTTCTTTAATGTAAGGAAGTGCCTTGACTCCTTAGTAAGTCCAGAAGAGTAGGAAGGGAGAAAGTCTCCGTGTCAGGTAGCAGAGAAATAAAGAAGGAAGAAAAAAGAAAAAGTAAAAAATAGACAGCACTTCCCACATACACACATAAATATATCAAAAATGAAATTCTATACCTAAAATTTAAACATTGTGAATTTTTGTTACTTATATAATAAAAATGTCTTTTTTTTCTGCAATAATTTGTTTTGAAAAGGATTATTTCTTAAGGTCTGGTTTTTTTTTTCTACTTTTGGTGAAAGAAATATCTTCTGTTTGTTCATTCTTTTGATAAGCACCTGGTATTTCTCTGAGAAACAGGGTGCTTGGACCCTCCTGGATTTGCCCCAAATATGGCTGATCTCTAGCTCCTTGATCCAGCAGCCCAGATGGAGTGCAGAGGGATCTGGGGTAGCAGGCAGTCCTGGCAGTTAAATCTCACTTCTGGAGAGTTTCTCATCTGTGTCTCTCAAAAGTTACATGCCAAATACCTCATCCTGTATGGCTGGATCTCAGTCCTGGTGCGGCCTAAGCTATGGAAACCCATGTTTAAGTTGTGTCACTTACCGGAGACTATTCCCCACCTCTGCCCACTCCTATTTTAGCACTCTGAAGTTAGTGGCCTGGGCTTTGGCAAAAGTTTTCCAATGTCGCCATCGTTAGCAGCCAGTGACTTGATAAAGCCTTCCATGGCTCAGAACTCTCAGGATGGTTAGTCTTAAACCCTGTGGGACTCCCCTCCAACACCTACACCATCGAAGTCTGTAAGCAGCCGCTGCCAAAGGCCTTCCAGGAGGAGGGTTTTCCTATGATCTGATGGTCCATTTCCAACTCAAGCCCTGGACCATATAAATTAATGTATGTTTATAATTCTTCTTCTTAATTTTTGGAAGGCTCTGATTTCTAGAGCAATGCCTTCTTAATGTTCAGAAGGTTCTAATTTCCAAGGGAAATGATTTGCCAGTCAATCCTGATTAATCTTCTTTAAACAGGTCTCGTGTGCCCTGTAATTAACAGAAATTCTAGCATTTGGATGGCACCCTTGCTAGTTTCTTATATGAATGCAGTTGTTTCTCCATTTCTTGGCTGATTCCACTAGTTACTGGGGAGGGAAATGCTAGACATCTGCTGTCAAGTAGCCAACTTGTCCCACTGATGGCAATGTGATCTGCAATTGTTCTTTTTTATATTTTTTTCACCTCCTCCTTTGAATTCTTGTGTCCTCACTCTCCTTTGCCATTGACAGAAAGGTAGGAGGCAGAAATGAATTAGGCAAGAAGGGAAACAGCACATTTCTCTCATATCCCCACCTCTTGGGGAGGCTGCTTCCTGTGAGCTTCACTTCTCTCCCCTGCCCTCACACCTACCTAGCTAACGACTGCTCAGCTCAAATGCTATCCTCTCTGGGGAGTCATCTCAGATTGCCCTCCCCATTGCTGGACCCCCTGTAAGTGCTTAGAGTGCTCCCCTAGAGTGCTCTAAACATGCCTCTCTCGCACATATCCATGCTATCTTAAATTTTGATGTATTCATTCATCTCCCCACCCAGACTGTGAGCTCCCTGATAGAGAGGGCTTGTCACTGTATTTCCAGGGCCAAATTTAGTTGGTTAAAAGAATGAACAGATTTGGAAAAGAGACAGAAGAGTCAAGAAGAAAAGTTTCCTTAGAACCTCTAGATAGTTTCTAAATTGGTAACATTTAAGATCTCTCATGCTTTGTTCGACCAATATGGCAGGTCAAATGTGAAGAATAAAGAAAGAGTTGGATTATTGGAGCTGATAACCATTTTTGGTTATGTTCTGTTAAAAGCATAGTGCATGTGTTGAGGGTTAATTTATTGATTATAGTTACTAATAGCAAATAATTATAAAACATAGCTTTTGACAATCGTTTCTATATAATCCCAGTTCTTTATAATACCTGCACTATTCTGCACTGGTAGAAAAATGAATTGTTCACTATGAAAATGCCACCCATTAGTGCCACTGCTCCCAAACGACATACAATTTTGTGTTTTATGGCTCTCAGCTGCACACTGCCTGGAAGATACTTTAGACATGAGCCAACTTTTTACATCTAACACATGCCCAGTAAAAGACACTTAGAATTCCAATTGGACTAAATTTGCCCCTTCTCCAGAGGGCACATAAATGAATAAATACAAGGAAATCCCCTCCCATCACACACACACACACACACACACACACACACACACGCATGCATGCACGCAATCCTCAGAGCAGCTGTGTTATATTATAAGTTGGAGGCCTTTTGTTAGTTCAGATGTTTCAGGTCTGCAAACGCACTCTGCAGAAGAAATAAATATTATGAGTAAGTCTCGTTTCCATGCTCGTAGTGGGGAAACACTTACTAGCACCGTTTACTACAGTCTTATACTGAAACAATCTCATAAAAGAATACCAGCATTACTCACCCAGCACATGACTGCTAAGACAAGATGGTATCTGTTTTATTCCCTCAATATTCAAAACATGATTTCATTCAGACGCTTTCCCAGATGGACTTTCTTTTCAGTAAAACTAATCAGAATAATCATGGATTGTGTGCTTGCTAAATCTATTCTTGTTTCTTTTTTCTTAAACCATTCACCTCTCTTTTACTTTACTGAATAGTGCATATAAATAAAACTTCACAAACGAGAAAGATTGGATATTAGCACTGAATTGTCAAAAGAAAGGCAGGTTGGAGCTGCGTGGGGACTCAACCTGGAATCCAGGTCATTCCATTGAAGGATTTGGTGTTCTGCTGTGAAAGCTGAGTCTGAGGTTGACAAATTTCCGAAGAAGACAGTGTACTAGGGATTGATATAAATGCGGACTTCCTAATGTACAAGGAGAAAGGACTCTCATAATAACAATACTACAAGTCTACACAATCATGGCATTCTCTTGTTATTATGAAAGCATGTGTGAAGCCAAAATATAATAAGATTGTTTAGTGAACATAAAGTCAGAACAAGGGAACACAGAGAAATTTATGTTTAATGGCACTGAGAGCCTAACATGTCCATCTCCCTCTGAGGTCCTGTCAAAGGGATTAGAAACACTTTGCCATGCTCCTCCCAAAGCCTGGTACATTCTTTCCCCATTCTTCACTAACTTTTACTAATCCATCTAATCTTGGTTTAATTATCACTTTCTTAGAGACGCCTTTTTTGGTCTTCTTATCTAAGAAAGGGTCCCCACCGGACACTCCAGAGCACTCTGTAATTTCTCTTTACAGCACTTACCTCAACGTGTACTTAGATACTTATCTGTTGCTTGAAGGTCTGTCTGCCTCTAGAATGGAAGCTCTAAGAGAGCAGGAACCATGTGTGTTTTGAGTCCCACTAGCTTCTCAGTGCCGACCAAGTGCCTGGCACATCTGCAAGCATTCAGGACATACTTGATACATGAACAAATGAGAAAAGCTCACCCAGGAGGTGCGCGGGGTGATGGCGAAGGGCACAGGAGCTAGATTCAGAAATCCTGCCTCTGTGTCTTTAGTAACTATGTGAGCATAAGCAAGTTATCAAACAGGATGCTTTATAAAATTAGGGCAGTGCTAGTACCTGCCTCAAGCATTCTCGTGAGGATTAAACAATTCATAGCTATACAACACTTGGAACAGTGACTGGCACAGAGTGAGCCCTCAAGCAGAGTTAGCTCTTAATATTGTCTTACAAATGATAATTCTAAGAGAAACTGAAAGTCTGATGGTTAAAACTCAGTTTCCTTGGGATGTTACTGGGATGGGTACAATTCATATGAACCTCTAAAGATATTTATTCGTGTTTCCATGGTTTTGCAACTATCTTTCTGATGAAGAATACTTCCATTAAATATGGAATGTATTAAAACAGGTTATACCCGGGGCGCCTGGGTGGCTCAGATGGTTAAGCATCTGCCTTCGGCTCAGGTCATGATCCCAGGGTCCTGGGATCGAGTCCTGCATCGGGCTCCCTGCTCCTTGGGAGCCTGCTTCTCCCTCTGCCTCTCTCTCTCTCTCTCTCTCTCCCTGTCTTTCATGAATAAATAAATAAAAAAAATCTTAAAAACAAAAACAAAAACAAGTTATACCCAAGCCCTTCCAGCTTAGAAGCTACTTTTATCTTCTTTTTGTGGTGTTTTGTGTCTAGGTACTGACCCATTATGCACGAACATCAGAACTTAACTCTAATGGCAGCTGTATTTTATCCTTTTCTCTAAGTTCTTGGGAGGGTCATCTCTGTAACAATGCATTATGGACAACAATATTCAAGGTGGGTATTTTATAACATTTATAAAGTAGAAGAGGACATAATAAATGTGCATAATTCTGTAACGACAGAGGGAATCATCATTGTATTCGTCTTATTTGGTTTTAAAGGCTTTACTGACAAATATGGGACAAAGCACCATATTTAACAATTACATATTATAATGTCAGACAAAACTGGCAAAGTTGTTAGAGTCTTAATCCCTGGTTCATTTGTTGAACATGTATTTATTGAGTGCCTAATAGGTGCCAGCCATTATACTAGGGATGGTCTATAACACTTTGGGTTTGAATTGCAGAATGATATAAACAGGACTCTTGTTATGTGATGAATTGGCATTTTGGTCATCAAACACTTAATAAATTTTTACTATATTGTTGTCTGCTATTTTCAATGATAAAATGCTGACAATGATAGTGTGTGAGAATGTAGTGCTAAAACAACTAAAGGGTGGGCAACCACCTTTTTTATCCCCCCACCCTACATACACATGAAGTGTGTCCTTTGATCATTAGCTGTAGGTGCAATTCAGAGAGCCTATTTTCATGCACAGTTGAGCATTATTTACTTGAAATTAAAATACATTTATGTCAAAACCTACTTCTTCCTTACTTTTAATGCCATTCTGGCAATAAACCCCAAATCAGGCCTTTCTGATGTGCCTTTCTTTATTTTAGCTTTGATTTATCCACCTTCTCCCTGTTTGGAATCCCTATCTTCTAATTCTCTCACATAGGAGATCTGCTGCCTTCAGTCCATAAGATAAAATTTTACCTTTGTCCACATGAATATCCCAAAGACTAAACTAATCCACTGAATCTCAGAATTGGTCCAAACTCAAAGATGTTATGCAATTACTCATTAGTTGCTGAATTTCTCCTTACAAAAAAGAAAGAAAAAGAAAAAAGAAAAACTGATGAAAGAAATTGAAGAAAACAGAGGGTGGAGCAAGATGGTGGAGGAGTAGGAGACCTGGATTTCGTCTGGTCTCAGGAATTCAGCTGAATAGGGATCAAACCATTCTGAACACCTACGAACTCAACAGGAGATCGAAGAAGAGAGTAGCAACAACTCTCTGAACAGAAAAGCGACCACTTACTGGAAGGTAGGACGTGCGGAGAAGTGAATCCGAGGCGATATTCGGGAGGATAGATGGCGGGGGAGGGGGCCTCCGTCGGCCGCTTCTGGCAAGTGATAGAGCCCCGGAGCACAAAATCGGAACTTTTGGAAGTTGGCTCCGCTGAGGGACGTTGCTCCAGTGGCTAAGCTGAGGGTGGAACCCTCGCGGGACAGTGTGGTCTCAGGACCCTCGGGGTCACAGAAAGACTGCAGGTGCCTGAGTGCGGCAGAGCTCCCAGGTATCGGAGCGGGGAAGCCGGCTGCAGAGACGGAGCCGAGGCACCGGCTCTCAGCTCGGGATTGCCATAAACTGTGATCAGCGACACAGTCGGGCCACTGCTCCTCCAGCAGGGACCCAACAAGCGGCAGATCCCGGGAGACTCCCCTTCCTCCCCTGGGAGGAGCGGCGCGGGAGTGCACCACAGGGATCTGCTGGGTTTCGAGACTCCACACGGGGTCGGGTGCCAGAGATAGAAATGCTCGGTCACAGGCCGGGTGAGCACGGAGTGCGGCTGGAGACCGGGGACACGGGAGTGACTGACTGCTTTTCTCTGGGGGCGCACTGAGGAGCGGGGCCCCGAGTTCTCAGCTCCTCCGGGCGGAGATTGGGAGGCTGCCATTTTCACCTTGGTCCTCCAAAGCTGTACCGAGAGCTTGCAGGGAACAAAAGCTCCTGAAAGCAAACCCAAGCAGACTGCTTAGGCCTGACCAGGCAAGGGTGGGACAATTCCGCCTCCAGCAAAGACATCTGGGAACCACGGCAACAGGCCCCTCCACAGAAGATCAGCACGAACAGCCAGCCAAGACCAAGTTTACCGATCAAGGAGAACGGGAGAACTCCAGCGCTAGGGGAATACGGCACATAGAATTCATGGCTTTTTTACCATGATACATTAGTCTTTCAAAGTTAATTTTAACTTTTTTTTTTGAATTTTTCTTTTTCCTTTTTTCAACCAACATCTTATCAATCCCTTTTTTAAAAAAAACATTTTTCTTTTTCATTTTTAGAGTCATATTCTATCCCTTCATAGTAGTTACCCTTATTTTTGGCATATATATATATAAGTTGTTCTCTCTTTAAAATTTTGAGATACAGTTTCTTCTAACAGATCAAAATATACCCTAAATCTCTAGTATATGGCTTTGTTCTAGTCTCCTGCCTGATCACATTCTCTCCCCTTTTCTTTTCTTTCTTTCTTTCCTTTTTTTTAATCCTCCTCTTTCTTTTTTCAAACATCTTCTTATAAATTCCTTTTTTAAAATTTTTTATAATTTTCATCTTTACAGTCATATTCCATCCCTTCATTGTATCAACCCTTATTTTGTACATATATAAGTCTTTCTTTCTTTAAAATTTTAGGAGGCACTTTCTTCTGACAGACCAAAATACACCCAAAATCTAGTGTGTGGCACTGATCTATGCACTAGCCTGATCATATTTGATCATATTCTGTTTTTTTGTTTTGTTTTGTTCTGTTTGTTTTTATCTTTTTCTTTTTTTTTCTCTTTCTTTTTTCTTTCTTTCCCTTTCTTTCCCCCTGGCTTCAGGTCTTTTCTGATTTGATTAGAGTATATTTTCTGGAGACGTTGTTCACCTGTTACCATTTTGTTCTCTCATTCATCTATTCTCCTCTGGACAAAATGACAAGACGAAAAAAATCACCTCAACAAAAAGAACAAGAGGTAGTACCGTCATCCAGGGACCTACTCAATACGGACATTAGTGCGATGTCGGACCTAGAGTTCAGAATCATGACTTTAAAGATACTAGCTGGGCTTGAAAAAAGTATGGAAGTTATTGGAGAAACCCTTTCTGGAGAAATAAAAGAACTAAAATCTAACCAAATCAAAATCAAAAAGGCTATTGATGAGGTGCAATAAAAAATGGGGGCACTAACTGCTAGGATAAATGAGGCAGAAGAGAGAATCAGCGATATAGAAGATCAAATGATGGAAAATAAAGAAGCTGAGAAAAAGAGAGATAAACAACTACTGGATCACGAGGGCAGAATTCGAGAGATAAGCAATACGATAAGATGAAACAACATTAGAATAATTGGGATCCCAGAAGAAGAAGAAAGAGAGAGAGGGGCAGAAGGTATATTGGAGCAAATTATAGCAGAGAACTTCCCTAATGTGGGGAAGGAAACAGGCATCAAAATCCAGGAGGCACAGAGAACCCCTCTCAAAATCAATAAAAATAGGTCAACAGCCTGACATCTAATAGTAAAACTTACGAGTCTCAGAGACAAAGAGAAAATCTTGAAAGCAGCTTGGGACAAGAGCTCTGTAACCTACAATGGTAGAAAAATTAGATTGGCAACAGACCTATCCACAGAGACCTGGCAGGCCAGAAAGGACTGGCATGATATATTCAGCACACTAAATGAGAAAAATATGCAGCCAAGAATACTATATCCAGCTAGGCTGTCATTGAAAATAGAAGGAGAGATAAAAAGCTTCCAGGACAAACAAAAACTAAAGGAATTGGCAAACACGAAACCAGCCCTACAAGAATTATTGAAAGGGGTCCTCTAAGGAAAGAGAGGGCCTAAAAGCAGCATAGACAAGAAAGGAATACAGACAATATACAGGAACAGTCACCTTACTTACACCTTATATAATTGCCTTATATAATTGGCTGCTCCCATGTTAGGGGCATAGATATTTACAATTGTTAGATCTTCTTGTTGGATAGACCCTTTAAGTAGGATATAGTGTCCTTCCTCATCTCTTATGACAGTCTTTGGTTTAAAATCTAATTTGTCTGATATAAGGATTGCCACCCCAGCTTCCTTTTGGTGTCCGTTAGCATGGTAAATGGTTTTCCGCCCCTTCACTTTCAATCTCGGGGTGTCTTTGGGTCTAAAATGAGTCTCTTGCAGACAGCATATCGATGGGTCTTGTTTTTTTATCCAATCTGATAGTCTGTGTCTTTTGATTGGGGCATTTAGCCCATTTACATTCAGGGTAACTATTGAAAGATATGAATTTAGTGCCATTGTATTGCCTGTAAGGTGACTGGGCCAGATGGCTTGCCAGGGGAATTCTACCAAACATTTAAAGAAGAATTAATACCTATTCTCCTGAAACTGTTCCAAAAAATAGAAATGGAAGGAAAACTTCCAAACTCATTTTATGAGGCCACCATTACCTTGATCCCAAAAACCAAAGACCCCATCAAAAAGGAGAATTACAGACCAATATCTTTGATGAACATGGATGCAAAAATTCTCACCAAAACAGTACATTAAAAGGATTATTCACCATGACCAAGTGGGATTTATCCCTGGACTGCAAGGTTGGTTCAACATCCGCAAATCAATCAACGTGATACAATATATTAACAAAAGAAAGAACGAGAATCATATGATCCTCTCAATAGACGCAGAGAAAGCATTTGACAAAGTACAGCATCGTTTCTTGATCAAAACTCTTCAGAGTATAGAGCTAGAGGGTACCTACCTCAATATCATAAAAGCCATCTATGAAAAACCTACACCGAATATCATTCTCAATGGGGAAAAGCTGAGAGCTTTCCCCCTAAGGTCAGGAACATGGCAGGGATGTCCACTATCACCACTGTTATTCAACATAGTATTAGAAGTCCTAGCCACAGCAATCAGACGACAACAACAAAAAAAAAATCAAAGGCATCCAAATCATCAAGGAGGAAGTCAAACTCTCACTCTTTGCAGATGATATGATACTTTATGTGGAAAACCCAAAAGACTCCACCCCAAAACTGCTAGAACTCATACAGGAATTCAGTCAAGTGGCAGGATATAAAATCAATGCACAGAAATCAGTGGCATTCCTATACACCAACAACAAGACAGAAGAGAGACAAATCAAGGAGTCTATCCCATTTACAATTGCACCCAAAACCATAAGATACCTAGGAATAAATCTAACCAAAGAGGTAAAGGATCTCTACTCAGAAAACTATAAAATACGCATGAAAGAAATTGAGGAAGACACAAAGAAATGGAAAAACATTCCATGCTCATGGATTGGAAGAACAAACATTGTGAAGATGTCAATGCTACCTAGAGCAATCTACACATTCAGTGCAATCCCCATCAAAATACCATCCACTTTTTTCAAAGAAATGGAACAAATAATCCTAAAATTTGTATGGAACCAGAAAAGACCTCGAATAGCCAGAGGAATGTTGAAAAAGAAAAGCAAAGCTGGCGGCATCACAATTCCGGACTTCCAGCTCTATTACAAAGCTGTCATCATCAAGACAGTATGGTACTGGCACAAAAACAGACACATAGATCAAGGGAACAGAATCGAGAGCCCAGAAATGGACCCTCAACTCTATGGTCAACTCACCTTTGACAAAGCAGGAAAGAATGTCCAATGGAAAATAGACAGTCTCTTCAACAAATGGTGTTGGGAAAATTGGACAGCCACATGCGGAAGAATGAAACTGGACCATTTCCTTACACCACACACAAAAATAGACTCCAAATGGTTGAAAGACCTAAATGTGAGACAGGAGTCCATCAAAATTCTAAAGGAGAACAGAGGCAGCAACCTCTTCGACCTCAGCCACAGCAACTTCTTCCTAGAAACATCACCAAAGGCAAGGGAAGCAAGGGCAAAAATGAACTACTGGGATTTCATCAAGATAAAAAGCTTTTGCACAGCAAAAGAGACAGTCCACAAAACCAAAAGACAATCGACAGAATGGGAGAAAATATTTGCAAATGACGTATCAGATAAAGGGCTAGTATCCAAAATCTATAAAGAACTTATCAAACTCAACACCCCAAGAACAAATAATCCAATCAAGAAATGGGCAGAAGACATGAACAGACATTTTTCCAAAGAAGACATCCAAATGGCCAGCAGACCCATGAAAAAGTGCTCAACATCGCTCGGCATCAGGGAAATCCAAATCAAAACCTCCATGAGATACCACCTCACACCCGTCAGAATGGCTAAAATTAACAAGTCAGGAAATGACAGATGTTGGTGGGGATGTGGAGAAAGGGGAACCCTCCTACACTGTTGGTGGGAATGCAACCTGGTGCAACCCCTCTGGAAAACAGTATGGAGTTTCCTCAAACAGTTGAAAACAGAGCTACCATACGATCCAGCCATTGTACTACTGGATATTTACCACAAAGATAAAAATGTAGGGATCCGAAGGGGTACATGCACCCCGATGTTTATAGCAGCAATGTCCACAATAGCCAAACTGTGGAAAGAGCCAAGATGTCCATCGACAGATGAATGGATGAAGAAGATGTGGTATATATATACAGTGGAATATTATGCAGCCATCAGAAGGAATGAGATCTTGCCATTTGCAATGATGTGGATGGAACTGGAGGGTATTATGCTGAGTGAAATAAGTCAATCAGAGAAAGACATGTATCATATGACCTCACCGATATGAGGAATTCTTAATCTCAGGAAACAAAGTGGGGGTTGCTGGAGTGGTGGGGGGTGGGAGGGATGGGGTGGCTGGGTGATAGACATTGGGGAGGGTATGTGCTATGGTGAGCGCTGTGAATTGTACAATACTACTGAATCACAGATCTGTACCTCTGAAACAAATATGCAATATATATTAAGAAAAAAAAAAGAAGAAGATAGCAGGAGGGGAAGAATGAAGGGGGGGAAATCGGAGGGGGAGACAAACCATGATAGATGATGGACTCTGAAAAACAAACTGAGGGTTCTAGAGGGGAGGGGGGTGGGGGGATGGGTTAGCATCGTGATGGGTATTAAAGAGGGCACATTCTGCGTGGAGCACTGGGTATTATGCACAATGAATCATGGAACACTACATCAAAAACTAATGATACAATATATGGTGATTAATATAACAATGAAAAATTTAAAGAGAAATTGAAGAAAACACAATAAGTGGAAAAATTTATATTCATGCATTGGAAGAATTGATATTATTAAAATGTCCATATTACCCAAATCGATCTATAGATTCAGTGCAATTTCCATCAAATTCCAATGGCTTTTTTCACAAAAACAAAAGAAACAATCCTAAAATTTGTATGGAACCACAGAAGAACCCAAAAGGCTAAAAACCTTGCACAAGAAGAGCAAAACCAGAGGCATTACATGTCCTGTTTTTAAACTATATTACAAAGCTTTAGTAATCAAAACAGTATGATATTGGCATAAAAATAAACACAGAGATCAATGAAGCAGAATAGAGAACCCAGAAATAAATCCATGCATATTAGTTCAACTAATTTTCCATAAAGGCACTATGAATACACAATGGGGAAAAGATAGCATTTTAATAAATGTTGTTGGGGAAATAGGATATCCATATGCAAAAGAATGAAATTGGACCTCTATCTTACACCATACACAACAATCAACTCAAAATGGATTTAAGACTTAAACATAAGACCTCAAACTGTAAAACTCCTAAAAGAGAACACAGCGGAATAGCTCCTTGACATCAGTCTTGGCAATGATTGTTTGGATTTCACACCAAAAGCAAAGGCAACAAAAGCAAAAATAAACAAGTGGAACTACATTAAATTAAAAAGCTTCTGCACAGCAAAGGAAACCATCAATGAAATGAAAAAGCAATCTATGGGATAAGAGAAAGTATCCACAAATCATACATCTGATTAGGGATTGATATCCAAAGTATATGAAGAACTCATACAACTTAATAGCAAAAACAAACAATCCAATTAAAAAATGGGCCAGGGGCTGAAAATCATTTTCCCAAAGAAGACATACAAATGGCCAACAGGTACATTAAAAGGTACTCAATATCACTAATCATCAGGGAAATGCAAATCAAAACCACAACGACACACCACCTCACACCTATTAGAATGGCTATCATAAAAAAGACAAGAGATGACAAGTGTTCATAAAGATGTGGAGAAAAGGATATGCTTGAATGCTTTTGGTAGGAACATGAATTGATACAGCCATTATGAAAAACAGTATGGAAGTTCCTCAAGAAATTAGAAGCAGAACTACCATATGATACAGAAATTCCACCTTTTGGTATTTATTCAAAGGAAATAAGATCATTATCTCAACTCCCATATCCATTGCAGCACTAGTCATAATACCCAAGATAAAGAAACAACCTAAGTATCCATTAATGGATGGGTGGGTAAAGAAAATGTGGCATATACATACAATGGAACATTATTCAGCCTTAAAAAAGAAGGAAATCCATTTGTGACAACATGGATGATCCTGGAAGACATCATGCAAAACGAGATAAGCCATACATTATGGTACGGTATAACTTATATGCAGAATCTTAAAAAAAAAAAAAAAAGTCAAACTCATAGAAACTAAGAGTAGACTAGTGGTTGCCAGGGAAACCGTAAGGTGGAGGAAATGAGAGGCTGGTATCGCTTTCAGTTATAAGATGATTAAGTTCTGAGGATCTAATGTATATCATGGTGACTGTACTTATAACACTGCAGAGTACACTTGAAATTTACTAAGGCCATAGATCTTACACACACAAGAAAGGTAACTATGTGAGATGATGAATGTACTATTTAGCTTGATTGTTGGAATCATTTCATAATATATACATATATTGAATCATCAAGAGTTGTATAGTTTAAATATCTTACAAATTTGTCAAATAAACCTCAATAAAGCTGGGGAAAAACCACCATTTTCCACTTAGATTACCAATTATAGAGAGGTATGTTAAAATCTTCTACAGTGGCTATAGATTTGCCAATTTCTCTTAGCAATTCTATACATTTTTCCTTCATGTATATCAGGGCTATATAATTAGATATATAAAGCTACAATATATGATAGTAGGCCAATAAGAAATACATATTAATGAAACACAATGTACAAATTATAAAGCATATTTGTGTGCTCATGGGAGACATCAGTAATCAATCACGGCATGCCAGTCTGCTCCAAGGTGACTCCAGAATATTTTCTAGCATTTCACCCTATGCAGTCATCTTAGTTGTTACTCAAAGTAATTCCTTTTGCCTTTCCCTGGCCTACCTTATAGAATATTCTAAAAAAGACAGAATTTCAGATAAATGGGATGAATAAAAGATTATTCAAGAAATAGCAGTAGAACAACTGATGCTTTGGGAAAGAATGCCATATTTCTATGGTATAGTAAGAATAATTCTGGATTGATTGAAAAATTCAATATAAAAATAATTAACTCCTAGAAAGTCTAGAAGAGAACATAGGTGTAAATTACCTTTTCTTGGGATCCAGAGAGCTTTTATGACCATAAAACAGAGGCTGGAGAGAAGTTATAAGAAAAATGTCTGATAGATTAGGTTTTATAAAAATTAAAATCTTGTTTTTCAGTCATAAAAAACAAACTGAACAAATGAGGGAACATTTAGCAGTGCATATAATACTTAAAGTTCTTAATGCATAAATATCTTACAAATTAAAAAAGAAAGAGACAAACATCCTACAGGAAAAATAAACTAGGAACAAACTCATATAATGTACAAGAGGAGAAGTATTAATGGCAAATATGTATGTTGCATAAGTTTACATTTCACACTAACAACAAAATAACACGAGATATCTTTTTTACCCATCAAATTACCATGAAGAGTTCAGAAATGAGAATGTCGTGATAGAGAGCGCATACGTGAAAATATCTGGAAGAAAATTTGAAAATACACACCCAGGGCCTCATAAGTATTCACACACTTTGATTCAGTAATTCCATTTCTATAATGATCTGAATTAGATATAATGATCCATAATTAGAGCATCACATGAAACAGAATGGATGAAATGCTGACATTTTATTCCTAATAGTTAAAAATTGGAAATAATTAAAACAGGTGAATGTCTACACAGACAACAGTGTATCTGTACATTAACAATCAAAGTTGTAATAATCAATGATGGTAGAAATTAAAAGAAACCATGTGCTGTGTGCTTCAAATTTTATTTAACATGCATTTTCTGTATATTTAATATGAAAGAATTTGGGATATAAATGTACAAACATGGTAATAATGTTTGTTTTCTAAGTCTGGGCTTGACCCTGAAATGACTGGCTGTTGTTTTTATTCTCGGTATTTGATGATTGTTTTCCTATTACTTTTTTTTCTTTTACAGTGAATGGCTGAAATCAGAAAAAGATTTTTCAGAAGAAAATGTCAGAGAACAGAGAGTGCCTAAAAATCACATCAGTCTATTGCAGTTCTCAAATATTTCCTAATCCAGAGAGATACAATCAACAACTGTCTTATTAGACTATTGCCAAAAAAAATCTCAAAAATCTAACTTTGCTCATGAAGACAGAAAATGTCTCCTTGAGTACATACTGTAATCACGCAGAAAGGCATGTGTAACTCACAGCTCAAAATCTCTAGGACTGTCCCCTCGTCAGCACAGTTCAGTCCGGCCCCTTGCCCTGGGCTAACCTAAAGCAACCCCTAAGTCTGGTCCACAGGCCACACACCCAGGCTTTGAGAAAGAGCCAGAGAAGCCCTGTTGGTTTGCCTACCCTAATCCTGTGATTACCAGAACATTACAAAAATAAGACTTATCTGTGGATTTGTATTTTTATTAAATTAAGTCTCCTGAGAGCATCATGGTTATGCATAAACCGCATTTATTAATCCTGGCATAGCTCAAAGAGATCACTGCAAAAATAGACTATGAATAAATTGACCACGTCATACTTACTCAGTGTGCAGTGTAATTTTCCTAGTGTTATTTTGTGCCGCTGAGCCGCTGAGCTGCTGAGGGGCTAAATGAAGGCTTCTCTTTCTCTGAGGTGGTATAGTTTTCAAAACTGGAAAATTCCTTTCCACACAGTGTTGACATTAGTACACACTTCCTGAGCCCTTATTTATCTAGCATAGTCACTTTCAGTGTACTGCGCTATTTATAGAAGATGCGAGAAGATGCATCTAGCATCTAGAATTCATTCAAGATGGCTGAATTCAAGAATGTAAAGAGGCATTTTCATAATCTGTGTGTGCAACTAGCAATTACCGCTAGGTAAGGCAAAGGGCAACTTGACTGTATTCATTTTCTGATCTTTCAATCACATGACCAAAACGAGGGCTAGTTTTGGGAAGCAATTTGCAAAGCCATTTTAAATATGGTGTTAACAGTTCAAAAACATTCTGCTTCAGATTTGCAAAATGAGGATTCCACGAATCAAGTTAAGTCAAACTGAAATTTAATAGATGCATAGATCTCCTAAGGATTCGTCACACGAAATATTGTCTGCCATCTTAGCCGTTCACTCTGCAAGTTTGAAATATTTCTCCTGTCCAGGGCCCCAGCGACTACCATGTGGCCAGATGAGATGGCCACTTCCCATTCCTGTACTCCCTTCATCCTCTCAGCAGCCTTTGACCAAGTGGACCACTCCCATCTTCTTAAGGAACTTCTTCTCTTTCCCCCAAAAATGCACAGACCTGGATCTCCTCCAGCTTCTCTGGTAGTTGTTTCTCACTTTCTTCTGCCTTATTTTAACTTGCTCTTCTTCTTCTTCTTCAATACAGCCTCTTAAAGCCGACATTACTAAGAGCTCAATCCTGGGCCCTCACTTGTGCTCCATCTGAACTCGCCCATGACAATCCATGCTGTCTCATGATTAAACAACATCCATGTGTGCAGAAAACTCCCCCATTGATACTCAAGCCCAAACTTCTTTTCTTGGCTCCAGACCTAAATTGGTCCTACTTAGCAGACATTTTTATGATTACTCATATGATTAAGAACATTGTCCTCCCTAAACTGGTTTTTAATCTGATCTTTAGCATCTTACTACACAACACCACATCCACCCAGGTCTTCTCTTCAGAATTCTCAACAACATTTCTGTTCCCCCTTCTGCTTTGCTAAGTCCTGCTGTTCTGAAACCCGATAGAGACAGCGATCTTTCTTTTTAGAACCTTTTTAGAGACATACCGTTGCCTCTGCTGTGTTCTGGTCATTAGAAGTAGTTATGAAATCCAGACCATGCTCAAACAAAGAGGATTCCACTCTTGGGGGCCATCTTGGAGGCTGCCTGCCCCACTGATAGGGCAGGCTTGGCGAGGGCTGCTCTGACCCTTCTGCAGTGCTCTGAACCCTGCCAAGAGCTTCTCTCCTTACACTGCCACATGGTCTACTGGAAGCAGTTGTCGATGTTTCCTTTGGACTCCAGGGCCTGGCCTAGAGCCTAGCCATGACCTGCTGAACTGAACTGAATTGTGCATCTCTCAGCCAGGGTCAGAATATATAAACAGTGCTGGGACTAAACCGAGAAATGAAGCTCCTAAGATGGGATGTTTCCTTTGGAGGTGATCTCACGGTGCCCTAAAAGCAAATCTAACATATTTGAGGAATCTGTGGTAGGAGTCTGGAACACTCCAGTTATAATGAAGAAGCGGAAAGGAGACAGGCAGTGAGAAAGAAGGATGGATCTGTCATCCTGGTAGGAGCTTACATAATGGTTTTCAGTCTTCTGTGTCTCCTCACAATACCTCAGGAAACTCCAGATGAGGTTTGTGATTAAGGGAAGCAGAAAAGAGGAGGCAACAGAAGGGAACATTGCAGGGAACTCAGGTACCAGTTTTATCATAAAAGGAACCAAGGAAGGACATTTGCTTACCACCCTCAGGTTCCCAAATGACAAAGGCCACAGAAGGGCCAAATCCAATCCAATCCAACCCACTCTTTTCCTGTACACAGAGTATGTCTTGAATTCTTGCTCACCCTTCCCCCCCAATTTAGCTGGGTAAGTAGCACAGATAACTTTTCTTCTCTACCGAAGCATAGACTTCAAGTATGCAGCTCTCCACAACTCCAAGTCTGCCTTCCCTCCAGCATTCAGTGGGCCTCCAAACAATCATTTCCCCAAGCTGCAAAATGCGGTTCTGCATGACATAACCTCCACACGCTACCATAAAGGAAGGGGTGGGGGGTGGGCGGGGAGACCTAAGAGAATAAGCCAAGGAAATCTCTTTAATGCTTCACTCCCCTAGCAAGAGAATCCACTAGCAAGGCCTAAAATTCTTAGGGAGAAAGAAAGATGTGGTTACATTTATTCCCTTTCTTTCTTTTTTTAACAATTTTTATTTATTTATTTGACAGAGAGAGAGCACAAGCAGGGCAGAGCTGCAGAGGGAGAGGGAGAAGCAGGCTCCCCACTGAGCAGGGAGCCCAACATGGGGCTCTATCCCAGGACCCTGAGATCATGAATGGAGCCAAAGGCAGCTGCTTAACCGACGAAGCCACCCAAGCGCCCCATATTCCCTATTTCATCATAAAATAGGTACCAAGGGCTATAATACATTGGGAACTCTGCCAGGCACAGGATTCATAGACATAAAGGACACAAAAATCAGCCTTCAACAGGCTCATCTTCTTGTGGAGTCTTGCGGACTCTTGACAGAGTCAAGAGCAGGTTAAGAATTCTACCATAACAGCCTGCTGTGGGTTAAGAAAGAGGTGAGCACAGAGTGTGAGCTCCTGGTGAGAGAAGAGGACATCCAACTTGGATTGGGGCATCAAATGAAACTTCTCAGGGAAGTAAGAACCAGGTGGAATCTTGAAGGACCGGCCATGATTGGCTAAAGGTAAACAGGGGAGTAACATTCCAGCAGAAGGGAAACCATGCAAAGAAGCAGGGAGATCAGAAAGAGTGTGGTGGTGATTTCAGGGCACTACAGTGACTCCTCCGACAAAAAGTGTGAGGAAGGCAGGATGAGGAAGGGAGAGAAGAGAGGGCAACAGAGGACTGCCACGCCAGGGAGTGTGGAGGTTACCCCAAAGCATCAGGAAGTCATAAAACATCCCAAGCAGGAAAATGACGTGGTCAAATTTATATATAGAAGGAGCTGTCTCACGTTAGTGGAGAGATCTGATTGGCAGGGAGACCCACTCCCTGCTGCCATAAAAAGTGAGGTGTGGGGGCAGTTGAGGAAGGGACAATTCAGAAAGAATGTAAACTTGTTGAGACTCAGATAAATATAGGGTTAAGGAAAAAGAAGGGTGTCAGGGATGACTCACAGCTTAGTGGCTTAAGAAGCTGAGGAGAAGATGGTGGTATTCACTGAAACAAGAGATAAAGGAATTCCCAAGGTTTTAGGGAAGAAGATGAGTTTAGCATTGGACATACTGATATTATAGGGACTTAGGACCAATTTCCCCAGGTACTAGGATCTTGGATTCATTTAAATTCAGACAGACTCTTCGGTCAGTAGAAATTTAGACTCTAGGTCTTGAGAACCTTGGAAAACAGTTTGAATTTCATCAGCTCTGAAACTATAGTACCTTCCCTAAGCTGTCTCCCACCACTCCCCATAATAACATCCCTCTTTCATATAGGGCCGGGATGGTTGGGAAGTGAACAGTGGAGACCACCATAGCTGTATCAGCTTAGCTCTTTTCTCATACTATCTTACCCCCAAGGGCACTTGAACATTGAGAATCAGGTATTACAGGTCAACTTAGAGCCATGTCAACTTGAAAAAGTTCTGAATTTATATACAACTTGTATGTAGCCAGTAATAGCCTGTTAATAGCCAGTCCCTATTCTGAAGTACTTGTTTTCATAGAACTCACCAATAAGAAAAAGCACATATTCTCCAACATTCCCACAGATACCTTCATTTACAGGTACTTGGAACTGGGTCCAAGTATCTGGAGGCATGTTGGTTTCCAGAGACATTTTAGCTCAACAACAGTGGCAGAAAGCCACTATGGAGATACGGCCTGTAAAAATGGCATCTGTCTTAGAGAGCCTTTTGCAGCGATGGGGAGGGAAAGCAAAGTTTGAAGGTTTTCTGTCCTCTCTGATCTCACTGTTAATTCTAGTTGGCTGTTAAATGTTTTTCAGATTAATAATATTATATCTCAACTCCTGAGTTTCAGTTACTTGTGAGATAGCCATATAGGTGACCAGCTATGCAGGTGTTTCCAAAAGAGATTTCATTCAGCTACAGGTATAGGGGTCACACATACTTAGATGTGGTCTAATGCTGTAAAATGGTCGAAACCACTCTTAGGAATGTGTACAGCCAAGAAGTGTGCCGAGGACTTAACTTGGGAAAAATCAACATTTAAATTCTGCAGGGGAGGAAATGGGGGGGAGGGGGCTTGAAGGAGACAACAACAAAAAGTAACAAGAAAACCAGGAAGGAACTCTATCAGAAAAAGCCAAGTGAAAAAGAACTTTAAGTAAAAAGAATAGCCAATACTGCCACATGTTGAGGAAAATTCAAGTAAGATACATACTGAGCTATCGATTAGCTTGGCAAGTTGGATTTTTTTTTTATTTCATTTTGATAAATTTAAGTTTTGGCAATATGTCTTCCCAGGCAGATTTGAAAACTTTATGTAGTCAACTGGATTCATCTTTATAGGATTCCCACGTTTTGTGTCATATCAAAGGTGTTTTCCATGAGAATATACATATTTACATAAAATTTATAAATTTATTCGTTTATTTATATTTTAGATATATTTCCTGCAAGTGAGTGTGTATGTGTGTGTGTGTATCATATAACTTGAGAGAAAGGCTTAACTTGGGAGAAACGGAATGTT
This sequence comes from Callorhinus ursinus, assembly GCF_003265705.2. Classification (NCBI taxonomy): domain Eukaryota; kingdom Metazoa; phylum Chordata; class Mammalia; order Carnivora; family Otariidae; genus Callorhinus; species Callorhinus ursinus. The sequence goes on along the minus strand of NW_027397086.1, from coordinate 19,099,422 downwards.
TTGGAAGGATACCAGGTAGCTTCTGGAATACTTGGGAACACTGGAGAGCCAGGCAGGAACCAAGGCAGTCAGGTGGCAAGTCCCATGGCCAAGATCTCAGCAGAGGAACAGCCTGGTCAGGGTGACACAGCTCTGCTGCTGGACGCTGGGCACAGCGGCTGGCACTACCCTCACCGGACACTGGATACTGCTGAGGCCCTGCCACGACTGCGTGCTACTCTTGGCACCACCGCCACCGAACACTTGATGCCACCACCACTGGAATGAATTCTAACTACCTCCTTCTTTGTGTCGCCTGCTCCAAATTCAAAGTCCCAGCAAAGGCGTCTCACTGTCTGAGCTTAGGTCACTCATCCATATCTAGCTATCGGGGTTTACAAGAGCAAGTACTCATTTTTCTTGGCTTCTACAGGCAGAGCTGGGACCTGCCTCCTACCAAAACTCAACAGGCAAACATAAGAAGAAGTTCAAGGGATGCCTGGGTGGCTCGGTCGTTAAGCATCTGCCTTCGGTTCAGGTCATGATCCCAGGGTCCTGGGATCAAGCCCCACATTGGGCTCCGTGCTCCTCCCTCTCCTGCTCCCCCTGCTTGTGCTCTGTCTGTCAAATAAATAAATAAAATCTTTTTAAAAAGAAGAAAAAGAGGTTCAAATACTGAGTTTAAAAAACAAAACCAAAAATTAAAACTTCACAGTAGAGGATAATGCCTTCCTCACAAAGATGTTTTTGTGATTTGCACCTGATCATAAAATGACATCTGTAGTTGTCCTAATTTTTTATATATAAAAACTTTAATCAAAACATGAATTGAACAGTATCATTGTACTTGACCCTTTACATACATTCTCTTTTTTTTTCAATGAGCAATAGTCATGCCTCATGGACTAACTGGCTACATGGACTAACTTAGCTAGTACACAAAGCCACACATTCTTTTTTTAAGCCTTTATTTTTTAGAGCAGTTTTAGGTTCACAACAATATTGAGAAGGAGGCACAGAGAGTTCCCATATTCTACCTGCCCCTACACGTGCTCACCTCCCCCATTATCAGCATCACTCACCAGGCTATTACATTTTTTGGCAAAGATGAACTTATACTGACCCATCACAACCACCCAAAGTCCATAGCTTACCTTAGGGTCCACTCTTGGTATTATATTCTCTGTGTGTTTGAACAAATGTATAATGACACATATCCATCATTATTAGATCATAGAGAATATTTTCACCGTCCTAAAAATCATCTGTGCTCTCGGCCTGTTCATCCCTTCCCCCCCCCACTGCCCCCAGAAACCACTGATCTTTTTACTGTCTCCATAGTTTTGCCTTTTCTAGAATGCCATATAGTTAGAATTCATAGAGTATGCAGCCTTTCCAGATTTGCTTCTTTCACTTAGTGATATGCATTTAACATTCCTCCATGTCTTTTCATGACATGATAGCTCATTTCTTTTTAGCGCTGAATAACAGTCCGTTATCTGGATGCACCACAGTTTATTTATCCACTCACCCACTGAAGAACAGCTTGGTTGCTTCTAAGTTTTGGCAATTACAAATAATGCTGCTATAAATATCTGTGTACAGGTTTTTCCGTGAACATGTTTTCAACTCCTTTGGGTAAATACCAAGAAGCATGATTGTTGGATCCTATGGTAGGAGTATGTTTAGTTTTGTAAGATACTGCCAAACTGTCTTCCAAAATGGCTGAATCATTTTGCATTCCCACCAGCGATGGATGAGAGGTCCTACTGCTTCACATCCTCACCAGTGTTACAGATTCTGGCCATTCTAATCGGTGTGTGGTGGATAAATTTTAAAAGTAAAACATCTCTCTGGCAGCAGCATTAAGGGTCTGAACAGCCTACAGCAGTGGCATCCCCAGGAGGCTGGTGGAGGGCTTCTTCCCTCAGTACTATTTAAACTATATATATTAACTTCAGGGTCTTTGAACTGTAGCCATATTGGAGTTTTCCAGTGGGTTTTCAGATGGACAGTGGGGCTGGATAAATCAGGAAGAAGTGCCAAGATCATGGATGTGATCAGCAGGTTAGAGGTCTCAGAGAACAGTTTTGTCCCATAGTATGGAAAATCCAGACAGAGACCCATACTCTGGAAAAGCCCCTGTAACACACTGGAGTACCAAAGATACACTTCAGAGGGGCCAAGGGTGATATGACAGAGAAGCAGTGTAGTCAGTCTTTGGGAGCAAGTAAGAGAAGTGGGTTAAAGTATGATATGCTGACTGAAAAGGTGATTACTGCAGACAAATGGGAGTACTGGCGTGCTCTCTTTCCGGTGTCTGACTTGTGCTCTGGGAAAAGCTGGAACTCTTTAAAGAGACCAGCTGGGATATCCTTCCATTTATCCTCTAGCTCTACTTGCCCCTGCTCTAGGCCTGTGGAGACTGACTTCCGTGAACCCTACCAATGGGCTTCCTTGCCCTCCAGCTTCCTATTGGGCTTGGCCAATGGTGAGAATCTGCCAGAAATCAAAAGCGTTCCCCTGTGCTGGCCAAATCCCTTAACCAAAGGTCTCAGTTCCCAATAGGAAGCTCTCTTTCAACACAGTCACCCCTGTCTCTAGGTTCCAATAAGTGGTTTTCTGCCCCTTTGACTCTCAGGCCTCGAGACGGCAAAGAGCACCTGTTGGAGGTTCACGTCTCCACACCAGTTCTCATCGTTCCTCAACATCTTACACCTTTGTACGTCTCCCTTTATTCTACTTGAGTAAGCCATCGATTTCATTTTGGGACCCAGACAACAGCCCAAGATAGAAATTTATAAATTTTATGGGACAAAAATTGACCATTTCAGTAGATAATTTTTCCTTTTGGAAGTTCCCGCTAGCACACAATGAAATACTCCACTGTCTGCAGTTCATGCAATTTTTCTTCCACCCATCCCCATCCCCTTGCCCACCTGCCACTAATGAGTTCTCTAGGTCTCCGCACTCCAGCAGCCCGACTCCACTCGGTTTTTCAAGTTGGAAATCTGGTATTCACCTTGACTTTAGCCTTTTCCATATTTGTCTCCAATCTGCCCTTTCCCCTCCCTCCACCTCTTGTCCCTCATGTGCAGTAACAGTGGCCTCAGAGCTGGTCTCCATTCTGAGAAATGAACTTAACTGAGCATAAGCAAAACAGCCTCAGGTCATAGGCTGTGTTCCCAAGATGAGCCCCTGAACTGGCTTAAAGCTACCCACATCACTGAATCTCTCCCTTTCCAGTTTCTGCTTCTTTCCTTGTCCATATTCCTACCTTCTTGGTGCTGCCAGTATCATCACCTGTTTATTGACTGTGTCTATTCTCAGTACATCCACTTTGCTCCCTAGCACCCCATTTCCTTCTCTCTTCTGGAATGCTGCTTCCCTGGACTAATGTATCACTAACAAATACCCTTTCTTCCCCCTACCCCCCAAAATAAACCGAACCATTCAACATCTGTCACTTGTGAAGCTGAGAAGTGCTGGAGAAAAAAAATCACACCAGGGTGTCTGGTATCAGCATAACTTTATAGTGACAACCTCCACTGTGCGCTCTCTTATTTTCCACAATAACTGTCTTAAATCTTCCTCAACCTCACCTTCCACATCACAGAGATGATAGAAGTCATCAGGTGAGGGCTCAGTAAACTCTCTGCCATTCCCTCCTACAAATGTGTCTATTTACCCTTCCTTACCGCCTTCTAGTACAAGATCCTATGCTCAGGACTCCAGCCGCTCCTGCCTTTCTGGAGACTTTGAACTATCTATTATCTCTTCTTTTTCTGTGTCTTTAACTTCTTTCTCTCTAGAGGATCTTTCATACCACACTTTCAAAATAAATAAAGAAGAAGTTCCGGGGGCACCTGGCTGGCTCAGTCAGTAGAGCATGCATGCGACTCTTAATTTAAGGGTTGTGACTTCAGGCCCTATGTTGGGTGCAGAAACTACTAAAAAAAAAGAAAGGAAAAGAAAGAATAAATTCTGTCTTTGTCCAACTTCTCCCTCCAGCTGCTGCTTAAATTTCACTTCCCTTCATGGTCACTCTTCTTGAGAGAATCCGACTCATGTACTGTCTCCATTCCCTCACATCCTGCTCACTCTCCAGTCTGTGCACACCACACTGGTCTTTTTTTTTTTTTTTTGTAAAATATTTTATATTTAATGAAATAGTACTAAAATTCTTTTATTATTATTATGTCAATCACCATACATTACATCATTAGTTTTTGACGTAGTGTTCCATTTAGTACTGAAATTCTTATCTCATGCCCCACTGCTCCCCGGGACTCCCTTAACCAAGAGCATAAACCACTTCTATGTTGCGAAGTTCAATGGAAACCTTTCAGTTCCTTCTATTGGACCACTCAGCAGCATTCAACATACTCCATGTTTTCCTTCTGGAAATGCTCTCTTCTCTCCCCTTCCCTTTTGTGACACACTACTTTATTAGTATCTATCTTTCTACCTACCTAGCTGCTTTGTGTTCATCTTTTTCTCGCTCTTTTATCTTTCACTGACTTTGAAAGGTTGGAATGTTCCATGGCTCAGCTCTAGGGCTTCCTCTCCTTCCACACGCTCCCCCTCAGCCCATCTGCTTCACTTCTGTAGCTTCCGCGGCAACCTACACTCCCATGGTGTTTCACCACTCTTAGAATGAAGCTCTTACTGAGACAAAGAAGACCCTGAGTGACCTCCCCTATCTGCTTCTGTAGCTTTTGCCCTTACTTCCTGCACTCCCAACAAACTGGCTTTTTCCATTTCCATCACAGCACCATGGTCCTCCTTACCCTGGCCATTTGCACATTTTTCTCCCATTGCTTGTTACAATCCACCCCCACACCTCCTGAGTTTGGCTGTCTTTTAGTCATCTTACAGAGCTGAGCCTCAGTGGCACTTCCTCAGAGAAGCATTTCTTGCTTCTCGGACTAGGCCAGCCTCATTTTTTTTTTCAGGCTCAGTTTTTACATAATTTTACAGTATAGTGTATCTCTCCAGATTATAATTATTTATGTAATTTTTATTATTCATTCCCTCACCAGACATTAAGCTCCACTGCCTGTTGCTCAATGTCCCACATACAGTAGGTATTCAGTATAATGCATTAATTCACTGAACAAACATCTTCTTTCAAGAGTCCTTTCCAATTTTATAAGATGTAGCCCTCCTGATGCACCTCTAATCACTATCCTAACAATTCATGAGAGATCCCATCCATTTTTAAAAATAAAAACCCACACTATTGACTCCCCAGGAGTTTTCTGGAAAGGGCTGCTGACCAGTGAGGCGGAGAATTAGGTCATTGCCCTTTATGATAATTAGAAGGGGCTCTTTGCCAAGCTTCACCAGATGCATGAGAGCCTGGTGCAGACCACAAGCACTAACGTGGTGATGTGCTGACTCCGGCAGGAATGGGGCTAGTCTCATCAGCTGCTGTGCGGCTGAATGCCAGTGTCTAGTTCAAGACGTGGCTCAGAACAGTGCTACTTGCTCTTTGAGCCCACTTCCTGGGAGTTTTGGCCAGCTTCTGAGATGCAGAAGCAAAGATAGCATAGGTGGGGTGCCTGGGTGGCTCAGTTGGTTAAGCGACTGCCTTCGGCTCAGGTCATGATCCTGGAGTCCCGGGATCGAGTCCCATGTCGGGCTTCCTGCTCAGCGGGGAGTCTGCTTCTCCCTCTGACCCTCTTCCCTCTCGTGCTTTCTATCTGTCATTCTCTCTCTCTCAAATAAATAAAATCTTAAAAAAAAAAAAAAGATAGCATAGGTGGTGAGGAAAGCTTCATTGGTGGCTGACTGTACCTTATTAACAGGAAGACAGGCCCTCATCCCCATGTGCTCTCCTCATGCCCTGAAAAAGCCATGAAAGAGTGGCACCTGGTCTCACCCTCTGTGGCTGAACGAGCCTGCCAGTATTAGGAAGAGATTTGCTGGCATTGTAGGAATGGAAGGCCCTCTTGTTTCAGGGTTACAAGAAACTGCTGCAAGGAGTGTAACTGGCTGGTAGCCTCTAGCTGCCACACTTTGGCATCTGCTGCAGTGGGCTTCACTCAGCCAACGACTGGTTCATTTCGGACCAGCACTCTCCCTCAAATTCTACCTTGAATTTTCCCTCAACAGAGTTTTGTCTCCCCTTAGCACTTCGTGGTACTGTGCTCGCCTTAAGACACGGGTTGTGGTGGAATTTGAAATAGATAATTTCCTGGAATGACTGGTCTAGAGGGTGCAGTTCCTACTGGATTCAAAGACAGGCGCCATCACTGCTCATTCTATATTTTAGGGGAAAGAGGATGCAGAGTGCTCCTTCGGAAGTCTTATTCCTGGGTATCTGAAGGAAGAGGGCCCTTGGGGCGGGGGTATCACCTTGGACTTCCCTTCATTGATGGCCAGTACTGATTTAGCTCACAAATCTAGAGTCAACCAAATTTCCAGAACCCTGCACTTTCCCTAGTGTTATTTATGGAAATGACAGGTAGCCACACTGTTCATCTTGCTAACTCCTAAACTGCACATAAAATATGTGCTCATCTTACAAACATTCAAATTTTCCATGAAATAGACAGCATTCACAGGGTATTCTCAACAGAAACAGAAACAGAAATAGGTTTCTTCTATTAAAATTACATTAGGATTATTTTGGTTGCAGTTTAAGGACTCAAACTCATATGAGCCAAGCCCCCCCAAAGGGTGAATTTATTAAGTTAAATAACAAAGAAGTGCAGTAGATAGATCTGGCTTTGCACATTATTTCTTGTTCATGGCACATAAAAGCTTCCAACAGCCCTGGCTTACCTGGTCCTCACAGATGCTGATCTAAGAAGGAAGAACATATTACAAAAGGTCCAGGAAAACATAAAACCTTGGACTGGCCAGTATGAGCTATAAGCCCATTTCTGAATCAATCCCTATGGGTAGGTAGTAGAGGTGTTCTACATGGAAAATATTTGCAATTTATATAACAGACAAATGACCTAAATTTTTTATAGAGAGCATACATTAAAACTCCTATAAATAAGAAAAAGAAAAATGACCTAAGAAGAATACAGACAAAAGCCACAGAAGAGGAAAATGAGTAACAATAAAAATATGAAAAATTCTCATTAACAACAGTATTCAGTGAAATAAATATAAATTAAAACAATGAAATACTATTTTTACTGTATTCAAATGTAAGAATTCAAAGGCAAATGTTGATGAGAGTGTAGGGAAATGGGACCTCCCATACATTGCTGGGGAGTAAATATACCATCATATATCCATACTTGAGATGACTATGTTGTCAATAGAAATAATGGGCAGTGCAGTATGTGTTAGCATGGTAAAGTCTCCAAGACAGATTGTTCAGTGGGAAAAGGCAATTCACACAGTAGAATATTTTGGAAGCTGTGGAGTTGCACCTTTAGGAGAACTTGCTGCAAGGAATGTGACTGGCTGACAGCCCACAGCTGCCGACTCCATGGACTCATGAAGCCAAAGAATGAGGGCACATCAACACAGGGCAAAGAATCTTAAGCAGTGTGGTAAGTTCAGTGACAGAGATGTGCACAATATAGACAGACATGGACATAGACAGAGACACAGATATGTGCATGCCCAGAGGCAAACCCAATGCAACTTTGGGAAGATATGGGACTTTGGGTCTGGGGTGGCTCCCAGGAAGGATGATGATAAAGCTGAGATGTTAACTGGGTACAGAGAAGGGGAAAACACTCCAAGCGGGCAGAACAGCATGAGCAACTCATGGAGGGAAGAAAGCTGTGCACAGGGAACTGACAACAGGTTGCTAAATACTAAACTAGAGGCTTGGATTGCAACAGATGAGGCAGCGAGATAGGCAGAGTCCAGCAAGGCCTCCTTTGTCATCCTAGAGAGGCTGGAATAGGCTTTCATATGGCGAGAAGACACGGAAGGCTTTGGAGCAGGAGAGTCCATCTGAGAAGAGATTAGAGGCTAATAAGACACAGGTGAGAACAGACAGGACGCTGTCGCTGTCATTCAGAGAGGGCGAACGTCTGGAAAGGAGATTGCGATAGTGTTATACAGGTTAGAATCAATGGAGGGGAAGAAATCTAGGAGCGTGGAGTTGGTACCATCTGTAGGAATTGGTAATGGGCTGGAAGTAGGAGGTGGGGTGAGAGATGGGGAGGAGCCCGATTAGAGACACCCAGGGTCCTGGCGTGAGGGCAGAGAGGTGGTGAACTGAATCAGATCAGGAAACCTATACCTCAGGGAATACAGTGATGGTTGCAAAGGCATCTGGTATTGTCCTTCTGCCACTGTCTTAAAAGGGATTCTAAAGGGATTTTCTTTCCCTTGTTCCTCCAGCACTACACTTGCATTACTGGCCTAAGTGGATACTCACCAGCTGGCCGTGTCCATCACTACCGCCAAGTCTGAGAATTCCCGAGTATACTTAGAGCCTGTGGAGCTGCTGACACAAACAGTCATTAGCAGACGACCCTTTTGTAACCAACTATGCTTTAAAATGTAAACTGTGGGGGCATTTTCCTTGCATTGTCCAGAAGGAACTTTCTCCTGCCTGAGCCTGGATTAATCATGAGAGAGCTCGTCAACATTCCACTGGTACATATTCTTACTTTGGTTGCCTTCAGCGGGACTGAGAAACTTCCAAAAGGTTTGTTTCGGGAATCTTGTCTTCTTGTTGCCTTGTCACAGTTCTAGTGTGTGTGTGTGTGTGTGTGTGTGTGTGTGTGTGTGCGCACGCACACGTGCGCGCACGCACTCTGATCACGACCGATTCATATGATGATGGGCTTGGGTGTTACTTGGTGAAGTTGGGTACAATGTATGGAGAGGGAGAAAACTGTAAAAGTAAGCAGTTGCTTGATGGTCTCATTTCTACTAGCATCCCTCCCCCACTTAAGTTCTGCAATAAAAAGTTTAGCCACCCAGTACATGCGAAGCCCTCACTTGTAGGGAAACATCAGCAGGTAGACTGTAAGTTATCAAGGTCCGTTTTGTTTATGTGTGTGTGTCAAACTTCAGGGTGGTCTAAATGGATGATGAAAACCTTTTCACATTAGGTTTGCCAGGAATATAATCAACCCTACTCCCAGATGTCCAGACTGTTTGCTTCTGAACAAAAATCATTTCCATTTTCAGTTTCAGTTTTGCAAGATTCTTAGTAAATACTTTAGTTCCTAAAAATTGGAATTAAAGAAAGACTCACACCATTTGCCTATGTAATAAAAGCCTGAAGACAATGAGTTCTCAATAACTTTGAGGTTGGAGGCATGATTTGGCTTGGCAAGAGACTGTGAAAGTTTTTTTTCAGAGCCTTTGGAATGTACCGGAAATAACACCACCTCAGGGAAAGGAAAGCAACTTAAGAAACTGACAGACACCTGTTGCAGGAGCAAGAATGTCCACAGTGATACGGTTTCTGGCCAGTGTATTATGAAACTGAGACTAGTGTATTTCAAATCAGGAAGAAAGGCAGGAAAATACGATATTTTGCAAAGTGACTGAGGGCTTCTTTGAAAAATTTTTTTAAAGACACGAGTAAGATTGAATGATATCAGTTAAAGGGTTTTCAGATTAAATGTATTAGAGTAAAAAGAATTTTGTGTTTTATGATACTCTCGAATTAATTATTTTCCCCTCTGTTACTTTCCCAAAGAACTGAACACGTTTGTATTGTGTAGATAAGTGAAGGTAGCATCTGTATGTAGATGGGAAATGTAGCTTTAGATTTTGTGGTTCACTAGAATTTCAGAAGCCACAAGGGCAAGACTGCTAATGAGATACAGCTTTCCTCAAAAACAATCTGATTTCATAGATTCATGTTGTTTTGTTTTCCTTTTCTATCTTACACAAGCAGAAAGGTATCTTCAGATGTATTTAAACGTTTAATTGCCAACAAATACTTTAGGGTATCTCAGATAAGGAAAAATCTAGATCTTTTCTAACAGCTAATAATAGACAGACTCAACATTGGCTTCAGATTATTTTAATACTTCCTGATCATACAACGGATGTCCGGTAAGGTAGCACCTGAATGTTCACACATACGGATTGTGACAAGTCTTATTTGCGCTATTCTAAACCACAAAGTTACATAAAAATGACATGGTTAAATGCTAAAATTCACTAAAATTCAGTCTCATAAGGAGCGAAAAATTAATTTTGATGGTTCATATCAGAATTTGGTACATTAAAAAAACTATCTCCATATAAACAACCCCTAATTTATATTCTAGAAAGAAACGATTTATAGTTTCCAGACTTTACAGGTAAAGCCCTTAATTCAAATGCATACTATCTCTAGTTTGAAAAATTCCAAATATGGTGATATAAAGATAACAAAGCCAAAAATCCTGGCTTTTAGATAAAATGATCAGATTATTAATCCAACTTTGTTTGTAACTTATTTACTACTATAGATTATAAAATCAAAAAATTAAAAGAATGTTTTTGCCCAGTCTCCTGTATTTATGGTAAAATTTAAACTAGTATGAACTTAACACCAACCCTAGCCAAGAATACCAGGTCTAGTAGGACAAACATCCATTAACGACACACACCTGCTCTGAGAATAAACATCATAAAAACATAGTCCTTAAAATTTTAAATGTCAGAATTCATGGAATATACTGGCACAAAACCCACAAAAATATGCTATCATTTTAATACTACGAAAAGCAATAAAGATGTTCCACACAAACTATCTCATAGTTACTTTCTCTATTCTTGACAGAGAATAAAAAGAGTTTTTTAGATGGATACCTTTGTCCTAAGTCCTTTATCATGAATGAATCAAGAAATCTGCACAATAACGTGTTACAAAGTAGATTGACAGATTTTAAATAGTGCAAGAGTAATTAGTGGATTCTTTTCTGTCTATATACCATTGCCTCAATAAAATTAATAATAGACTTTGTAGATTTAATAGTTTATTAATTTTAGTTTGAGATTCCCAATGTTCAAAGACAAGGGGAAAAATCACTTGTTCTGAATCATTCCAACTAGTGATACTTAGAACGATGAGCTCACTATCATAACCCACAAGTAGGAGAAATTTACCAACCTTCAGGTATGAAAGTACCCAACATTTCATTGAATACTCGCCTTAACCACATACACTTCAATAATATTTAGTGCTTTATCAGGGAATATTAAGTGTGTGGTGGGATTTAAAGTCTGTAGGAGTATAGGAGTTCATGGAAGCAGCTCTAAAGTGTGTTTATTGTGCACAAAGAACTCCTGTCCAAATGCCACTTTACTCCCATACCTAGAGGTTTCTGAGTCTAAGTGATCTATCTTCAGATATATTTGAGTAATTTCCTCTTCTGCATCGTATGTATACAAAGACAGGATTCACAGATTCAACGACTAGGCACAGCTGTCACTGAAATCCAGGACACCGAGTCCTGGATGAATATTGACGTGCACTGAAAGAGCAACTCATTGCGTGTTTGCTTTAAATACTACTGACCTTAAAGAACAGAAAGGAGCAGAAATGTCAAGATTTCTGCCACATTTCCAGAGTAGGAGGCAGCTTCTCAGTGAAATAGGACTTAAGATTATGGGAGAAAGGGACAAGTAAGGGGTGAGTACAGGACCTGAAGGATATGGCCCAATTCAGGAAACCGAGCAAAGGAGCAGACCAGAGAATGCAGAAGAACTACATGGCCATGCTGAGGACCTAACTGGGCTTGGGGACGGAGCCTTTGTCATGGCTTTAATTTGCACCACTGTTTCACTTCATCTAACAATACTATATGCACATAGGAGCAGCGAGGACAGCTGGTTGGATTAGTTCAAGGTTGGTGCTCCCCGGAGTCGGCGCAGCTAAAGGACTAGAGAGTAAGGGAGCTGAGATTATATGGCAACATACCAGGCAGTCTAGGCTGAATAATGAAGGCAGTGAAGTGAGGACATTTAAGGCCCGGAAGAGAACATTAAGCTCAAGTTCCTTTTCCTAGTCTCCAAGGTCTTTCCATGTGTTTTTAGGGACAGCAGGTAGTCTCTGTGAGCCTCTGTTCCTCGTAAAATGAAGACGTGCATAGTAGTGTTCAAAATATAGCATTATATACTATGCTAAGGACTGTCAATGATTGGGGAAATGTTCATCCTTGGGCAACATGCACATTTTAGATTGGTCCCTATGAAACTATGTCTTTACCCAAATGAATTCCCCCAGGAGAGGCAATTTCAGACATTCTAACAGGCTGAGCCAGAACTCCTACCAGCCTGTGACCAGCGCCATTCCTGAAGACAAGGACCAAAAGTGTGTTCTGTGATGATGAATGATACCACATTAATAAGTGACTGAGATTATCGATGAAGTTTACAAACTCCAAAGGCATCATCATAAAAAATAACTTGCATTTTATTATATCACCAGTAGAATAAATGTGTCAGTGTCTAAGATAAGCTAAATGATGAGCAATACTGAATACCCTTTTTCTTTGGGGAATCTGAAAAATTTCCAGCACCGAAACGTGTTTTCTCATACTGAAAAAACAATACTGTATTCACGATGTTAGAAAAAAAACATGAATATATCCCAAGTCTGAGCTCTAATTTTACTAAAATAGAAAGAAGCAAATACACCTGGCTTCTTGGTTTACTCGGTCATTTGGTCGTGTTAATCAACAACTATTCAATCAGAAGCTGGTATGCCAATGGCCATGTGGTTGGGCCCATAAAAGGGTAATGTCATGTCCTTCTCACCAAGCAGCTAGGATTCAAGTTAAGCTACTCTTTGGGTACAGGAAAGTGTTGTGCTCATTTTCATGTATTTGTTATTCATGTGGTCCTTGGATTGAGGAAAGAAATAGTGCCCTAGTTTAAACAGACTCTGGCTGAGATGAAAGCTGAATAAGAGAATGCAAGTAAACAGGAGACAGTCTGCTGAGTCAACAAATATCATTAAATACAACGATGTGATTTTGTCTGTAACGATTTGAAAGTGGATTTGTTTGGATAATTTTGAAAGATGGGCAAAGTGAACTTAACCAATTATATCCTGCCTATACAAATTGATATTAATGTAAATCTTATTTTTCCCTCTGTCTGTGAGTAGTATTAGGCTGAAGACATAGAATAGCTTAGTGTTAAAAGATAGGAACTTTAAACCAACCTTCACCTTGAAGTTCAGCTCTATAACTTCCTACTTTCATTATGTTTAGACTAGTTATTTAACCATTCTTAGCCTCCATTCCTCATCTGCAAATGAGAACAATACTATCTACCTTTATGTTTGTTGTCATAAATGAGATAATGAATGAAAAGTATAATGCATGGCCCATGGCAGGTTCTTGATATTGGATGCTAAAATTATTAAAAAAGAGTCAAACTTGACCCAAGACTGCCATGCCACATGTACATGATGGGAGGGTGTTAATCTAATAAAGTTCTTCGTAACGCCTCATATATGTCTCCTTAAATGTCAAGACATTGTAACATTTACTTCCTTGATTTTAACTGATCTCAACAGTTTGTAAAAGTATTAATAGTATGTCTATTACCTCTGTCACTTTGGAAGTATCAAGTGAGAAGAAACTAATGAATCAAGTTTATTTTATAATAAGACATGGCCATGAAGAATGATTTTGAAAATATAAAATATAGAAAAGCTTACAATAGAAAAAAATCATCCCAACTTACAAGACTACTAATGTGTTGGTATATTTTCTTCCATTTTTTTCTATGTATCATAAAAAACTGTTTATACAATTCTGCTACCTGCCACTTCTACTTAACATGAATGCATGAACATATTCTATTATCTATACTCTTTAAAATACCATTTGCAGTGACTGTGTAAATAATATACTGTTTAGACAAGAGTTGCTGATATATGTTTAATATCCACCTCTCTGAGACAAAAAAAAAGGCCCTCATCTGTTGCATTTGTTGATTTCTGTAAATATTCCAACTACAGTTGATTTCAAGCTAACGACGAATACTGAATTGGAAAGAGATGTGCAGTAGCATGCCTTTATATGCTATTTCTACTATAAGGATACATTGGATGTAAATTACTTCAAGAGCGTAGATAACAGTGCAGTGTAGTAAAACAATTAGGAAGTGATCCATTTTGAGTATTATTATTTTGTTTTTGACATGATTTATTTAATTATAATTTTTATTTCAATTTGTTAACTTGAGTAGAGTTGACACACATGTTAACATTAGTTTCAGGTGTACAACAGAGTGATTCAACTTCTCTATATGTTACGCTCTGCCTGTCACAAGCATAGCCACCCTCTGTCACCTAAATTTATATAATTTAGTTTTTAATAACGGCTCTATTTAACAATTGTCTCACAAAATTCTGGAAAAATTAGCACTTGGCTCTGTTAAGCAAGCCAGTACCAGCCAGCTCCAGCAGATCCCAGCTAGAAGGCAGAACCGGGTGCCGAAACTTTCTTCCACTTCAGCATGATTAGTACAATTTAGGACAATTAATCGCTTTGTACAGTGAAGGTCATCTAATGTGCCTTTCCATCTTGAGATTATTTCCTTGGGAGAGATTCCCAGACGTAAATATTAATGGTAAATTTGCAAGTCATCCAGAGACTAGGAGAACCACTGAACTGTTCACGCTTCAGTTTCCAAGTTACCAAATCAAGTAACACACAGTGTTCTATATGGGCAAAGGCCAATTTTGAATGCTTCACGTATATTCATTTAATGAACCCTCCTGACAAGCCTCTGTGGTGGTTTTATCATCCTCTCCATCTACAGCTGAAGATGCAGAGGCCCTGGCTGAGTGACTTAGAGCGGGAAGTGACAGAACAGGGATTTGAACTTGAGCCCTCTGCTAGTGCCTCTCACTCTTCAGGCTCAATAGTCTTTCCTTTTAAACAATGAAAGCATTCAGTGGGGGGGATGCGGTCGCTGGGGGATGGGCATTAAGGAGGGCACGTGATCGGATGAGCACTGGGTGTTATATGCAACTCATGAATCGTTGAACACTACATCAAACACTAATATATGTTGGCTAATTGAATTTAAATTAAAAAAATAATAAATAAACAATGAAAGCATTCAATATGATCAATTCACCTTTGGGCCCATCATTATCTGCATCCCACAAATATTTAATAAGTATTCACTGTTTTTATTTCTTAGTATCTGTGTTACTATACAGTTGATAACTTATCTCATCCATGGGAACCTTCATGCCTATGTATAAAAGATGTCATTTCACATAAAAATTCTGCTCTCTTATTTCAGCTATTCTCTTCCCACCTTTAAAAAAATATATGCTTGTTATAAAGGCCTCAGAGATACAGTTCATTTAAACATCACATCCGTCAATGTGCTAACCCTGGGGATAGAAAAAGGCCTAAGACATGGTCCCTGGCCCCAAAGCTCAAGACTTCTACAATTAAGTATGGGACAAAGACATAAACAGATCATTTTAATCACATCCCTGTCACAAGTGCTGTAAAAGCGACATTTGCAGGATGACCTAAGGTTCAGAAAAAGGGCATTTGGCTCTGTCTAGCAAGTCTGGGAAACTGGGAGAAGATGCTGCTTAAACTGGATCTTAGGAAAAGAACAACATTAAGGAGGAAGATGTGGGCCTCGTGGGACACTCGAAAGCACCGTGTTCCCTTACTCTCGGCCCATGAGTTTGTCTCTGAGTTTACTGAAAAAAGAAGGTTCATTTAGATAGTGGATGCATGTTTTATGACCAATGTGCCAGTCTGTTTTCATGAAGCTGTGACCCCCTACCCTGCAGCTAAAATATTGTTCACACTACTTACTTGGCTGTCACGTGTACCTTGCATTTTAACTAAAATGACCATATAATTTGTTGTCCAAAGTCAGGCACTTTTGGAGTAGAGGGCACTATCAATAATTGTGCCAGGAGAGCAGGCATAACTGACTATTATAACTGATCATTATTTATCTATCCATCCTCATTATCTAGATTGTGGCAGAGATGGGTTTTACACATATTTTTTGCTTCTAGTGAACCTGGTGCTTGCTACATGGAAAACAGTAAATAAATCTCTGCTAAATAATAATAATGATGATAACAAAGTGGTAATGATAATTATTTTAAATAAGATTATGCAATGGGTAGATTTCCAGACTCACCCAAATGCCGGTGTTGACACTTTGCCACACCATCCAGCCCTTGAGATACCCAGGACCCCACCCCATTTGCTTTGGTGGATTCATAGGTTTCCTTAAGCATTAAAGAGGGGTGCATCCATCCCACTACCAACCTGCTCTCTTCCTTCTTAATTTCTTTGTCCTCCTAACTCTTATAATCCAGGTGGACCCTCATTTCATAGAGGGACAGGAAGAGAGAAAGGACCATGTCACAGCCTCTCCTCCTGTTGTCTTTCTTTTCGTGGAACACACACACACACACACGCACACACAGAGGCACACACACACACAAACAAAACAACAACACAAAAACAAAAACAAAACCAGCTTTGGAATATAACTCACATACCATGCACCTTACCCACCTAAAGTATACAATTCACAGAGTTGTGCTTTTATCATCAAAATCAAGCTGAGAACATTTTCATCACACCTACAAGAAATCCTGTGTCCTTTAGCCACTGATCACCCCCTTACCACTCCATTCTTTCCCCCCCCGCCCTGAGTCCTAGGCAGTCACTAATGCATTTTCTGACTACAGAATGGCCCATCTGGACATTTCATATAAATGGAATCATACAGTATGTTGTTCTTGTGGTTGGCTTCTTTTACTTAGCTTGTTTCCAAGGTTCATCCATGTTGTGGTAAATACTGGTACTTCATTCCTTTTTATTGTCAAATAATATTCCATGGTTCGGATATACCCATTTTGTTGACCCATTAATCTGTTGGTAGACATCTGGGTTGCTTCCATCTTTTGGCTACTGTGAATAACACTGCTATGAACACAGTTGCATAAATATCTGAGTCCCTGCTTTCAATACTTTTGGGTATATATTCAGAAGTGGAACTGCTGGATCATATGGTAATCTTAGGCTTAATTTTTTGAGGAGCCACCATACTGTTTTCCACAACAGCTGCACCATTTTACATCCCCACTAGCAATGCACAAGGGTTCTAATTTTTCCACCTCCTTGCCAAGGAGGTGGAATGTTGTGGATGTGAAGTGGCATCTAACTGTGGTTTTGGTTTGCATTTCCTTAACAGCTAATGATATTGAGCATCTTTTCACATGCTTATGTCTCCAACACAAGTGAAATTTATACAAACTCTTTGAAGATATGTCTATTCGGATCTTTGCCCATTTTTTATTTGGATATTTTGTCTTTTTACATATTCTTTTCCTAATTTACTCACATGCAGATCGGAATTCTTTGTAAATCTGATGACGCTTGAGCTTCAAAGTCTTTTAAAACCCTCAGTGGGCTCTAGCAATGTGTTCATATTAAGAAATTTGGAAAAAAATGTCTTTAAACAATTGTTAAGACCTCTTTCTACTCTGATTCCCTTTAGTCACACTTCCCTTCAAGTTGATTTGTGTTGGGTGGCCACAGATACATTGTATGTAAAATTTTATATTATTTTCCTCAAGGTGTGTACCCAAATTACATAACTCTGGGCTTCACAAAACCTGGTTCTGCCCCTACTTATATAAAATAAATTCCTACTCTCCTGGGAGCCTTCTCTTTTGATTCTCAATTGCCTAGTTTGAAGTAGAAACAAAATTCTCTACCTAAGATCTTCCTTCCTTCTGGCAACTTTCTGCTATGGGGAACTATAATTCTCATTCAGGTATGTGGTTGCCTCTGACTGCTCACAGAAGATTAGTAAACAGCATTCTAGAATGTTCTCATCTGATGTGTCCTCTCCTTGTAGCTCCTGTCATCACTACTCCTCTGGAAACAGTGGATGCCTTAGTTGAAGAAGTGGCTACTTTCATGTGTGCAGTGGAATCCTATCCTCAGCCTGAAATTTCTTGGACCAGAAATAAAATTCTCATTAAGTATGTATTCTGCCTTTTTCTATTAAGAATACCCACTGCTGCCTTGCAATTTAACTTTGTCATAAATGGAATCACAGCTCTTGGTAGTACAAAAGCTCACCTTCTAGAATATGAAAAATGCAAATGTCCTCATTTTATAAATGTAAGATCTGAACGTCAGTGAGGTTAAGAGAATTGCCCAAAGCAAAACCGAGACTTTGTTGACATGGGGACATGTGGGCTATTTCCAGGACCCCATTAGGAAAGACCATGACATCCTCGGTCTGGGGGCACAGAGCACATGTTTCAGGACATGCTGGGGAATTAACAGGGACCAGACTTCTCTCCTCTACTTCTACTACCCCAATAAGGTAAAGTATGTTGTCTAGGAATCTGACCTCTATGTCACCGTAACTTTTTCTTTTGAAAGTCAGAAGGGGTTCCTGATATATAATGAGGCAGCCTCTGCAACAGATAAAACTCCCACCTGACGTGAAAAGGTCATGCTATCTTTTCCTCATTTACAATAGTTATCTGATCAAAAACACTCTAAAAAAAATCTGTAAGGCAAGGACCTGGCTTCCCAGCAGGCAATACAGCTTTGCAGTAGGGCCAGAGTGCTTACACTGGTAGCCACAGACGGAGGTCCATGAACTTGCATGAGGAAAAGTTATGTCTTTATTTGCACTAAACCCCAATGAAATTTAGTGTTTCCTTCTATGATACATGTTGTAATGTGGGAAATTACCCTGTGCTGTGGTCACCTTCAGGTTGTCTCCTAGGGAAGCTATTCCCAAAGTCTTGGGATAGAAAGGCTCAAAATAAGATGCTTGAAATACAGTTGACCAAATCCATTTAAAATAAAATTAAATTAAAAAATATAAAATATATAGAGACAAGAAGAAAGAGATGGGATAAATTAATGTACTTAGGAACCTTGGTTTACTCAGTGTTTCTATGTCCAGTCTGTCTTGTGCCTCAGACTCAGACCGCAGTGTTCTTACAAGGACCAGTATGGAGGCTGAGCCACAGATGGAAGGTGCCTGAAGCTAATAACATATCCTTGCTCTGTTGGAGAGATGTAAGCACATTTGGCCATGACTCTAGCTTGCCAATGAGCCTGCTGAACAGCCATGGATTTTAAGTGTGTTTCTTGGGTAGAGTGCATGGGACCATAAAGGGACCACATATTTATTGTTTGAGAGAGAGAGAGAGAAAAAGTGAGCGAGCAGGGAGGGGCAGAGGAAGAGAGAGAATCTAAAGCAGGCTCCATGCCCGGCGCTCAGAGCCTGACATAGGGCTCAATCCCACAACCACAAGATCGTGACCTGAGCTGAAATCAAGACTCAAACATCCAACTAACTGAGCCACTCAGGTGCCCCAAGGGACCACATTTTATGTCACCAATGGGTGGTTGATTTAGGGATGACAGAGCTGTCAGTCTAGAGGTGGCGTAATTATAAACTTGTCTTTCCATCCCTTTCTACTCGAAGCCATACTCTTCTTTGTTACATCATATTTTCTATTTATTCCATCAATCTTTGGCAGGTTGCTATTTTATTTACTGCCTATATTCAACACACCTTTTCAGCTCTCCCTGTGTTTCACAAGTCACTCTCCTGTCTCCCTCTAATATGAGTCATTGTGCCAATATCTCCTAAGCTATTAGCTTTACGTTTTACATGCTCATGTAAACATTTTCATGAGTTTTATCTGTTATTTATGTCTTTGTCTTCTATAGTAAAATAAATAAAATAATGTCTTTAAATAATACAGAAAAACTTCATTGTAAATATGGATCATGAATCACAGTAGTCATAAAAGAACCTGTGAAGTTACCACAGAAGTTAGATAGCTTTGTATTACATTACAGCTGTTGCGTATATCTTGACATATTTATACCCTTCCTTACTTTGAAATTGTAATAGTTGTTAGATAGTCAACATTCAGTATTCAAAGGTCGATGTTCAAAGACTACTCTCCCCACCACAGCCCTCCAACTTGTCTGGGAAAGAAGTTTGATGCCTGCATCATAAATAGCTTTGAAACATATGGCCCAATGATCCTCTCATATGTTTATCTCTCAACATTATAAGGAGATGAAGAAATGAAAGATTTTTAAATTACACAAAGAAAATCAGCATTATAATATATAATTATATTACACATAATATATATATTTATTCATATATATATTTATTTATATATAAATAATATAAGCTCATGTTAATTTGGCTTGTAATACTATGAATAAAATCACTTAATACATTTGAATCTTCCCTTTATTATAAGACAAAAATGTTACAAATAAATAAGAAGTAAATGGAGCTATAGGTTTGAATAGTTAGTTAGTCAAAGAATCTGTGAAATAGGAAGAAACTATATTTTGAAAATATATTCGAGTGCCCTTTGAGGAATAATGAATACCTGGACACAGAAGAAACCTGAAAAGCACTACCTCAGACAGGTGATCAAGGTCAATAGCAACAGTGAAAAATGACATTGACAGCATACCCTTGCTATGATGTGATGTGGCACTCTGCTTTTGTGATCCTCCTCCCAAAAGCCACAAAACCAGTTTTATCATGATAAAAACATAAAGCAAAGTCCAGCAGAGGAGCATCCTACAAAAGACTTGACAAGTACTCCACAAAATAGTCAACATCATCAAAAACAAGGAAAGTCTTAGAAACTGTTGCAGTCAAAAAGAGCCTAAGGAGATATGACAAATAAATGTAATGCAGTGACCTGGGTAAAATCATGGAACAGACAAAGACGTTAGGTAAAAACTAAACAAACCTGAATAAACTAAGACTTACAGAAACTAGTTAATACTGTATCAATATTGGTTAATTGTAATAAATGTACCACACTAATCTAAGATGTTCACAATAGAGGAGACTCATGAGGGAGGAATACGGCAAGTACTATCTTTTCCATTTTTCTAGAAATCTAAAAGTGTTCTGAAAAATTCTATTTTAAAAATTATAAATATTTGAATATTCCTCACAATCCACAAGCAACTTACTCTAATTAAGCAACAATGATGCAACAGCTTATAAATCTTGAACACTTTATATTTCACAGAGTGGCTAGACTCTTGGTCCACAAGTACATCTGTAAAATATTCCAATGTTCATATTTTTCCATGAACATTTACACAGAGCGAAACAAAACAAAATCAACAAAATTACATGTGAGTGAGTCTCACGGCTTGCCATAATTATTTATTGTGAGTTAGTGAACTACCCAATGATTAGACCAAAATCTACCATACATCTTTTGGTTCCTCTTCAAGATCAGTATACAATGGTAGTCACCTGTTGAGATTAGAACATCAAGAATCCACTTCCTTTCCCATTTTTTGTTTTCATATTAGTTCCCTATTTCTACTGTAACAAATGACCAAAAACTTAGTGGCCTAAAATAATATAGATTCATTATTTTATAGTTCTGGGAGTCAGAAGTCTGAAGTTCTCTCTGGGCTAAAATACAGGTGTTGACAGAGCCGCATTCTTCCTGGTGGCACCAGAGAAGAATCTGATTTCTTGCCTTTCCCAGCTTCGAGAGGGCTACCTGCCTTCCCTGGCCCCTTCCTCCACTTTCAAAGCCAGCAATTCCATCCCTCTGCCTTCCACCACCACTGTTGCATCTCTTCTCATTCTTCGGGTTCCCTCTACCATCTTTCAAGGACCATCATGATTACATTGGGCCAAACTGCACAAGCAGTGATACTCTATTTTAAGACCCTTGGTATCTATAAAATCCCTTTTGCCCTGTAAGGTAACACATTCAAGGGTCCTGGGGATTAAGACGTGGATTTTGAGGGGAACATTCTTCTGCCTAATGTATACATTTTGCATAAAGAATCTTTATTTGGTCATAAAACTGACTTTTATGTTGAGGCTTCCCCTCACATTTTTCTGTTTCCCCAATTCCCTTCTCAACAAACAACATGTAATTTAATGAGATAATGTATGTAAAACATCTATTTTTACAGTTTGAAGTGGCTTTGCTTCCTTATATATTCCAAGGAACTAGAACTGTGCTTGGAACTTGTCAGGCGCTCAACAAATATTTGTTTAATAAGTGAATGCTCAGTTAATTGTTAGTTACTTCTATAAATATTTAGTTCTTCCCGCTAGTCACATTTATGTGTGTGTGTTCGTTCCCTGGCCGCTACTTTCCAGTGATTATGGGGAGAAAACTCATATGTCTTGGTAATAATATACTTTCCTGAATAAAGTAAACTTTACGTTTGGTCTTATCAACAGACATCACCTTTTGAAAGCATTCTGGAGGGACTCAGTGGTGCTTTGATTATTGGAGTCTAGGGAAGATTAGAATGCAATGTTGGCTTTAAATTACCAACTAAGGTTATTATTCAGAACTCATTCAACTTTCCTTTTGCTTTTAATCTGCTTCCTTCATTGACAAGTCATCTGTTTTGATCAGTTAATCATAGCCAAAAAACATCACACAGGAGGGTCTAACCTGCCATTGCTGTCTGTGACCTGCAGGCTCTTTGACACCCGGTACAGCATTCGCGAGAACGGGCAGCTCCTCACCATCCTGAGCGTGGAAGACAGTGATGATGGCATCTACTGTTGCACAGCCAACAATGGCGTGGGGGGCGCCGCGGAGAGCTGCGGGGCTCTGCAAGTGAAGATGAGTGAGTGGGAGAGAGCCTCTGCTCGTGATGTTAAAGCTGACCTGGTATACCCCGGAGCAGGCAATAAATAGAGCCTCCTGCACACCTGGAGGTTCAGCAGCCAGCCAAGTTCAAGTCCAAAACACAACCTTGAGGCAGTGAATTCTACACCTTGTATTCCTGTCCTCAACTACAGGCAAGCCCCTTAGTTCTCTAGCCTCTCTTGTTTTCTTGCCTGTCCACAGTGCCTTCTGCTCCATCCTGCCTTCTGCCACCAGGCAACCTCCCTCTCAAATCTTCTCCCTGCACCTTTAAAACAGTTCCAACCAGATGCACTTTTTATCTGTAACCTCTTTGCAGACACTTCTACCCTTTTGCCTTATTTCAAACTTGATTTTCTTGGATGACTTTTCAAACTTGAGTGGCTTTTCTGCTTCAGTGGAGGCTGTTTATTTTTCCCCACTTTTCCTGTCTACAAGGCTCGCAAGGACCCCTAGCCCCCTTTCAAGCCATTACTGCTGTGCAAAATCTTTCCTCTCATGAGGACATGTGCCATTCTGACCATTCTCTCCTGTACATCTATTCAAGTCACCTGCTTACTTCTAGGCACTCCCCTGCCCCCCGCAACATCTACCGAAGACTTTGATTCCAGACTCATTATCTTTCTATCCATCCCCACTCCTGCCACCATCCTAAGGGATTTGAACAACCATGAAACAGCCTCTAGCCATTTCATCCTTACAACTCCTGATATCCACAAGTCCAGTGATATCTGCCTTAACTGTTTATCAGTCAATCCCATCAATGACCTTGTCACCCCCAGGAAATGGTCTGTATTTAAAATTGTAAGCTCCAGTATGTCATACTCTGAACATGGACACTTCTATTTCTCACTCTGTCCCATGAAGAAAACACTTTCCCACACTCATGTTGTGCCTCCAGAGAGAAGGCAAAAACTCTATCTGTCTCTTCCTCAGCTAAGAACAGAGTCCAGCTCTCTCACTCCCTTACTCCCACTAAAGAGCCATCACCAGCGTGCTCACGTTCTCCTGCCCTTGGCTCCTCCATTCTCCCACCCACTGACGCCCAATCGGGACTTCCTCAGTTCTCTCTCCACTGGGCTTTCTCTCCTCCCTGGTGTTCTATCGTCCAGCACTCTTATCAGCACCCTCAAATCTCATGACCTCCTGTGCTGGAAGCCCTAGCTGCTTGTAGACTGTCCACCTTGTCATAATGTAACCTTTATTTTCTTCTGACACCACACTGCTGATGGCAAAAATCACAACATGCAGGTGTCATACAAAATCAGTGGGGTCCTGTTCCACCTGGGAACTTTATTGCAAGTTTTGTTGTTAGCTCTGATTGTCATCACTATTTCTTTATCTTTTACCTTTCTACTTTGTGGTCATTGTTTTGCTGAAGGAAGTCATTCGCTCCTTCTTTACAAAGTGTGAGCATGTGATTGTATAAAATCTAAGGATGCATTTTCTGAAACTTTGCATCTCTGGAAGTCTTCACTTTGCCTTTATTCCTGGATAAGAATTTGTCTAGGTACAGATGAGAGTTTAAAAAGGCTCTTCCCTTAGCTTTTATTAAACAATTATTCACTGTCGTATGACATTCCACGCTGCAGCTGAGAAATCTTTTTCTTATTCCTGTACATAAGTCTAGTGTTTATCTTTTTTAAAAATTTTAGTATTTTCTCTTCATTTCTAGAATTCATAAATTTCTCAAATTCATAAGAATATGTTAGGTGTGGTTTTCTTTTATTATTCCTACTTAGTGTTAGGTGGGCCTTTTGAATCTAAAACCAAAGTTGTTTTTTGAATCTGAAACAAAAAGGTTGTTTTTTTTCCCAAAATAATATATACTTTTTTCTATTTTTCTTCCTCTTCATTTTATCTAATTCTTAAACTTTTAATTAACAAATATTAGATCTTTTTTTTCCATTTTTCATGACCCCAATATTTTCTCATACTTTTTCTACCTGCTTGGAGATTTATTTAACTTTTCCTTCCATATCATGAACTCAAGTCTTCAAGATGACCATTCTACTATTCTGCCCTAATACTGAGGACTTTGATCTTAAAAACCCATATTTTTAAATTTCTAGGAATTACTTCACTGCTTTTTTTCTTCCAAAGCAAACTCTGTGTTTTATGATGCAATATTTGCTCAAGCCTCTAAAAGGATATCACTGATGTATTTTTATTATTTTATTTTCTAAGATTTTATTTTATTTTATTTTATTTGAGAGAGAGAGAGCATAAGCAGAAGGGAGGGACAGAGGGAGAGGGAGTAGCAGAATCCCTGTTGAGTGGGGAGCCCAACGTAGGGCTCAATCCCAAGACCCTGAGATTATGACCTGAGCCGAAGGCAGACGCTTAACTGAGTCACTCAGGTGCCCCAACTAATGCTTTTTTTTTTTTTTTTAATAATCTTCCTTTTCTTGCTTCTTCATGTTTAAGTTTTGATTTCCTTTTGGTTCCTTTTTTTCCATGTTCATGTTTTTTCTCAAACATCTACTAATCTTTTATGTTTGATCATACTTATAAATGAAGTCCTAGGATCATTAGAATAGGGATGTAGAGGGGCTAGTGGGACATTGTGTGGAAGCTGGTCTGGGGGTTCTGTGAGTGGGTAGGTGTACCCACAAGAAAGCTTTCTTTCAGCATATGGGCAGTGAGGAAATCAAGTAAGAAAACTTGAATGTTCTCCTTTGCTAAATAATGAAGGCTTGACTCTGAAGACAGAGCACATTTAAGTATTTCACTATTTTGTGAGGCTACCTTTCCTTTGAACATTTCTCATATTCTCTCTGGCACTAAATGTTCTTTATTTTGGATCTATCCTAAATCTTCTCTTCTTTTCTCCACATTCTCCTTAGGAAAGCTCACCCAGTCATGTGGGTATACCCAGGTTTGGGCCATCCCAATTGCTGACATTTTGGAATGCTCCCACACTGCTTGGGAGAGACCTCCTTCCTGAGACCCCCAAAACCCTGGCCTCCATCACTACTCCAACTACCCTAGGATCTCTTCCAGGAGCTCCCTCCCCCAAGTTCCTTTTGGTCCATCAACTAAGGGTTCCATGCTGGCATAGCATGATGCTTCCAGCATCCCACTTTAACATGATGGCCAGCTCAGATGGGCCAGTGGTCATGGCTCCACCTGAAGAGTCTTCCCTTACAGTGGGGAATCCATGACTCAACATCAATGCTTAACTCATCCCCACTTCACTTTAGCTTCAAGTTCCCCCAAGAGTTCTCCTCACCTCTCACCCAACAGATGACCAAGACATCTATTTCACTGAGAAGACAGGAGTCATTTGCTTTAAACAAAAGTTATTTGCTTAAGACATTGGGCATAGGGATTGGTTCAAGGAACCCAAGGGAAGGAATGAATAACACTCTCCTGCCCTAGGTCATAGGAATATCAACTCTTAAGCTAAGCTTTTGCCAGCAGCTGTATGATAACACAACTCACAACTGAGGTGCCTGGCCATCATCTAAATGTAGGTGTTCACTGTTGTTGAGGAGGAGATTTGTGTAATTTAGATAGTGGGCAAAGTGACAAAGTCACACACATATGTTTAAAGCCTGACTTGTAATTTTGCCATAATCCAAGATCATGCCAACTCTAAATGGCAATAATTGCCTAGATTAAACACCAAAAGACCATGCAGTCTTTGCAAGTATCACTCCCAACCACCACCAACCGCCACATGCACAATTAAAATGGGAGAAAAACGTCCTTATTTCATGCTTTTCTCCATCAAAGTAACACACTGATTTTAGCACACAACCTGAAAGAAATAAAATGTGTCCATTTCTCAGTAGTCTCTCCTGCAAAGACAGGTCTCTGTTTTGTATCTGTAACATGAGATTCCTAAGGAAATAAATCTAGTTTTCATTATTTATGAATGTTTCAAGTAGTAAAATAACAGGCTACCTGAACTTGTCAATTCTTCTATACATTAGATTTAATAACTTCCTCTGAAAGCTTACTATCGGAGAATAAACAATAGCTGGCATAAACTATTTCTTCTGACAGAATTAATTTAAAAGCGTTTCACAGAACAGTAAATTATGAAAGTTTGCTTCACAGAGTACAGTTACTCTAAATTGTATGACAGAATTTCTCCAATTACTGATATAATAACGTCTAGTTTACTTTCTAGAGGATAAATGTATCTAATTCTTAATCACCAAATTTAAGAGTCAAAGTAAGACTAAAGGGAAAAGGAAAGCATAACTCAGAGTTATATAAAAAATAGATCAAAAATATCTCTTAAATGTTTTTGTGTCTGTTGGTATGAATTAAATGATGTTGAATTGTTACCGTGACAGTTTATTTTAATCAACTTTTCATTAACTATCTTTTAAAGTGAAGAATACTATGACTTCAAACTCCTAATATGTTTCATGAATTTGTGTTTTTCAAATAAGATATGAATAAAACAGAGATAACCGAAACTTTGAAAAATTATTTCTGTTTGATATCCACTCAAAACCTGTCTTCACATTTGGTAAATCCTGTAATGTAATAAATTATTCTTAAAGTGGATATTTAGACTTAAATAGAAAAGAGAAAGTTTAATGCAGCCATATTGCCTTTTTAATTTTGAATTTTTGTTTCCCTTTAGAGCCAAAAATAACTCGTCCTCCCATAAATGTAAAAATAATAGAAGGATTAAAGGCAGTTCTACCATGTACTACAATGGGCAATCCCAAACCATCAGTGTCATGGATTAAGGGGGACGGTGCACTCAGGGTAAGTGATTATTATGAAAACATGTCTATACAACTTGTTTTCAAATACAACAAATCTTTGCAAAGTCAGTTACATGATTACAAATTTCTAGTATAAAATTGTTCCCTTATATAACATTTTAACCAAACTTAAATATTCCTCTTCCCATACACACCAACTATAAGGCATTCTGGTTGGGGCTGGCTAGGGAAAAAAAGATGGGAACCAGTTGTTCTTTATAGGGATGAAAAAGGAAGAAAAGCAAAAGCAAAGCTAGAGTGTTTCTTTGTAAATTGGTTAGTAGAATCATTTTGTTTTCTGACATTGAGTCTTTGAGACATGGGAGATAAAAAAGATAAAACTAAAATCCAGGTCTTGGACCCAACAAACAGTTTCTGGGAGAAGAGTGGGAAAGGATGTTTGGAAGGCAAAGGATGAGAACTCGGCAGTGAAGTTAGAGCACAAACATGAACACTGGTGAACAAACTCCCTGACAAATACCTCAGTCACAGAACAGTCAAATTAAAAATCTATTATGTGCATGCTTATTTTATGTTGCTTTTGTGTCTCATACCTACATTTACTGGTAATTGATTACACTGCATCATCATTGTCACCTACTAACTGTGAACTCAGTGAGGTTTCTCATCTTACTATGCTCAGAATATTCCACAGAGAATATGTAGGTGTTGATATACGTCAATTAACTGAAATGAAGTATAATATCGATTAGCTTTGTTTTATTTAAAATAAAACAAATAATTTTGTTTATGATAATCTATAAATGATATTTTTGATGATAGCAGCGATAATGATGACCCGATGAAGTAAGGCAAATGATATCTTGGTAAAGCCATGGACGTTTTAAAATTCATGTCCCTATCCCTGGCAGGAAAATTCCCGCATTGCGGTTCTTGAATCTGGGAGTTTAAGGATTCACAATGTGCAAAAGGAAGATGCAGGACATTATCGATGTGTGGCAAAAAACAGCCTCGGGACGGCATATTCCAAATTGGTGAAGCTGGAAGTTGAGGGTAAGGAGTTGCATTCCTTCCCATTACGGTGCTATTAGAAGGGCCTCGCGTTCTACTGTGAAGGCTGGACATTAGCTTGCAGAGGCAGACATGTGGGTAGACTAGTTCCCTCAACTGTTCCAGATACTAAAGCATAAGGTCAAAACTCTGAAAAGAAAAGATAAAAGAGAGAGAAAGAAATGTGCCCTAGTATAAAAGGTCATATTCTATCTGTTGCCCACAATCACTGGTAATTTTGACCAAAACAGACTAAATTCACTAAAACAGTAATACAGTAAGACACCAGTTCAGAACGTCTATTTGGCTTAGACAATTCTCCCTTGCTTATAAATTTGAAAACCTCATTTTTCTCTTTTTCAGGAACTTTTTTCAGATTGTATTCTATCACCAAGGGTTGAGAAAAATAAAATACTGACTCAAAATGTGTAACTAAAATATTTATTAATAAAAATATTCTAGTTCTGTGAGTTACATTGTCAAAATACTTTTCATTTTTTTAAAATGTTCTTTTAAAGTCAACCAATTCAGCAGCTAGTTGTGAAGGTCTTCACTGAGAAATCAGAATCCAGATAGGGCTAAGTGTTCTACCCATTTGACTGTCCGATCCTTCTTGATCTAAAATCACATCACATTTTGCTTAAAAATAGAAACTACCAGCATGCCTGTGCTTGGTGAGCAAACAAAGTACAAAACTCTTTCCGGCTCTTCCTGTTTTATGCTGTAGAATTAATCTCTCTGGCTCCCAGTTCTCTCATCTGAAAAGTGGGATTTGTTACGAGTATTCAGTGAGGTAAGGTGTTGACAGGTAGCTAGCAGAGGGTCTGACCCTTTGTAAACACTCAGTAACTGTTGACTATAAGAATAATCACCTATTTTTCTGCTTTTCTCTTATCTGATTGATAAAGTATTTGGGCTTTCTCACACTGGCCCACATTATAGTTCAACTGGGAGAGACTTCGGGAGTTCCCCATAGTGTACTTTGACTCCATCCTACTCAAGCCCACATCTCTTCCTTCTCGATCATATAGTTTTCTATTAGCTCCTTTTAGATTATTTTTATTTCCAAGGCAGGCCTTCCTCTCATAACATTAATAATCTCCTTTCCCACATCTGCTTCTAACGTAACATTTTTTTCAATTTTTTTTACTTTATTTATTTATTTTTTATTTTTATTTATATTTATATTTTTTATTTTATTACGTATTTTTTACTTTATTACGTTTTTTATTTTTTTTACTTTATTACTTTATTTTTTTTTACTTTATTACATCGTTGCATCAGTTGCTCATAGAATCTCTATTAACTCCTCATAGAAAAGAAAGAAGTTGATGGGAATAATGGCTGTCAGATGTAAAAAAAAAAAGATATATTTTCAGCATAGTTGCTACAATTTAGTATTTTCTGCATCAGCAATGGTATTTAAAGCTCAGTATGCAATACCCAGTTGATGTGACTTATTCAGTGAATAAACATACAAATGCACTCAATCACACATTCGGACACTGACTATCTGCCTGGATTCAGTGTTTCCTTAAACTGTACATGGAATAATACAGAATGAATGTTATCCATTTGTACATAATATCATAAAGATTTTCTTCTTCAAGATGTTAAATATAAGTCCTCTGTATTATAATACAGAATGCTGATAGTTTAGGTCACTGTCTTCATAGATAGTGAAAATATTTGCTTTAACATTGACTAGAGAAAATGAACACAAACCACAATTAGTTGGAGTCCAATTACACAGCTTGGTCTTGCTTTGCCATTTAATCTTGCATCACACCTATCAGTAAAACTGAATACTGTCTTCTTTCCTCTTAACGCTTAAATGGTCATGCTCATTGCTTTAACAGTTAATGTATACGGAGGTGTTATTAAACTTGCTAGTATTGAGAGCTCATAATATCATTTAAAGTTACTCTAACAGTAGGTAAAATGATCCTTTTTGTACACATCTATTTCTACTCCATTTTGGTCCCTATTAAAGCAGCCAATATATGTGAAAATTTGTGACATGCTTAGCACAGTGGCTGGTACATAATAAACATTTAATAAATAGCATCAATTATAATCATTACTATTCGAGCATTAAAATTGTAGCAAATCTGTGTGGCTTCTCTTGAAGTTCTGAAAGGTTGGCTTCCACTTAAAGAAATAGTTAAGGCATTTCCACAAGATACAATGCAGACATGATCTATTTAAAGGAAGGGCCAATTTAACCAACAATTCAGAACAGGTGAAAAACCAACTGAAAAGCAACTGGCACAACCCCAAATGTGTCTGTAAGACCTACTAACTGGGCAATAATGAGGGCTGAAGATAAAGCTAGGCCATAGTCAGTGAGGCAGATGAGCATTTGTTATGCATTGTCTAAGTAACTCTGAAAGTTAGTTTGAGCAAATTAGAATGAGAACTCCATAATGTCATTCAATGCCGGGCTACACGTACTGCACATGGTCATGCCATGGAAAAGTTGTTTGCCATTGCTAGCTTCTAACGGGGAGAAGCATACCAATTGTGGATGATCTTAGTTGCTGTAACAAACGTGAAACAGCCTTCAACATGAAAGTTAAGCTCCCTTTCTAGATCGCCATCCTCAGGCTGCTAGACCTCTGGAATGGCAACATGAAGATAGTCAACTTTTCTGTCTTATCTTAAAAGGTTCAAACAGTGACATATAAAATTACTAATGAAACCATTTAACTCAAGCATAGCCAAACATGGATGTCCTTCCAAAAGGAAGAGCAATGGGATGGCTAACATTTTAAAATGCTAAATGCTTACACAGATTATTTTATTGAATCCTCACTAACAGTGAAGAAGGTCCTATCATTGTGCCATTTTAAGAAACTAAGGAACAGAGAAGACAACTAACTCACAGAGGTGTCTAAGACATTGAGTAACGCTAAATACTGTGTGCTCTATTAAGGAACAGATAATCATGTGTGACATTGCCAAGAGTAGTGTCAGAATAGGGTTGAGAGAAAAAGACAACAGTCTATAAATGATGGAGAATGGGAGCTGAAAAAAAGAGACAGTAGGGTATCAACAAATTTTTTTCAATAAATTTGGTAGAGAAAAGGGAAAAATCAAAAAAGTCAGCAGTAGCTAGAGGTATATATGGTATATAGGTAATGTTGCTTTGCAAGATTTTTCTTAAGATTAAAATGTTAAAAAACTGAAAATGTTAAAATATGAATGAGAAGGGGCTCAGAGAAAAGGACATTTAAATATAAGGGAGAGAGGTAGACTATTCAAGGGAATGTGGTACTTGAGAAGGCAAAAACAGTGTATTGAGGGGACAAACAGAGTGATAAATGCTATACAGAGGGTGACCACTTATCCCAGTTTGCCCAGGGCAGTTCTGGTTTACACCTGTTGTCCTGGAATAATTATTAATAGAATCCTCCTTGTACCTTCAAAAGTATCCAGGCTTCAATGACAGATTATATGGTCACTGTACTTAGGAAGAAGGAACTTCCTTCCTTGTAATAGGAAGGAGAAAGGGGGTATATTCCATTATAAACGAGTTAATGAGTTTGGTAGATGGAATTTGAGAAAGCTCTGTTGGATTCTATTTCCTTTAGGAAGTAGAAAGTAAGTTTATCTTCCAAAAACACTTCTGTAAAGGGAGTTGGAGGGCTGAGGAGAGTGGAAAGGTTTTAAAATAGCTGTTGGGAATGGGAGAGATGACTCACAAGGGGAACGAGGATTCCTAGGTAACATTAAAGTTTTAGTAGAGAATGGGACCGTGAAAATGGAGTGACATCAATGTGCCTCACTGTAGAAAAAGTAGAAGTTTAGCCAAAGTAGAATGCCAAATCCAAAGGCAAGATACAGGAATTGGAGTTTGCCAGGAAGGAAAACAGGGCAAAGGATTTGAGAATTATTGCAAGAGAATGGTTGAAGCGATTACTCATGGTATTTCTTCATACCAAATATACAAATGTAGGATTAAACTCTTACAGCACCAGCAATATGACAGACAAGAAACCATGACTATGTTCCTACTACAAACACCCAGAATTGCTGGCTTATTCATACAACCCGCAGGATAAAATTATATCTCCAGAGGCCAGAACAAATAGGAATTGAAAAAACAGCAGTAAGCTCATACGCTGGTTCTGCACTGTCCTGGAGCTAACGGCACGGTAGCCATCTCTATAACCTAGAATATGTGTTTTAAGACTCTTAAAGGAACAGGAGACAAGGTTGTGGGCCCCTGTGAAGGAAGGTTAGCACTGAGAACCTTCCATAAAGCTGAGAATCGCAGAAGTGAAAAGATGGACCAGAAAAATTCCATCCAATGGTACAGAAAGACAATGTAGAGGCTTGTCTGGCTATCTGAATTCTAGGTGTGAGAAAGAAAAAAAAAAGAGGTTTTCTGATAATGAGTCTGTACTCAATGCTTAGGACTATATCTCATATAGGTTTGATGTGAATTCATACTGCCAGCATAGTCTGGGGCTCCCAAGCTAGAGAAATTAACATAACAATTTGTCCCAAGCCAAAGATTTAACAATAAAAAATCTTTAAAAAAATACCTTACCCAGATTATATAGGATTTTCATAATAAAGCCACACTAAGGATGAGTTCACAATGCAAAATTATAGCATCCACAGGAAACAAACTGCCTTAAGTGAGAGTTAGCTGACCCAATATTCAAAGGGATTAAAACCCCAGGAAATTCAGCTAACACAATGTAATAGAGACTTGAAAATAAATATGCTTAAACTAATTAAAGACAAAAGGAGAAAAAAAAAGCAAAGAAAAATACATTAGAAGAAGAAAGGCAGTTCTGAGAAAGAATTAAATAATTTTAACAAATGAAAAATATAATTATAATTAAAATTCAATGGATCAATAATGGTATGTTAGAGATGAAGAGATAATGCACGCATTAGAAGTCACCTCTTCGAACACTGGCTGGAGTGTGAAGTGAGGAGGAGAGGGGTCAAGGTGCAGCTGGAGAGGCGGCCCCAGCCAGTGCAGAACTGGGGCCTGCAAGCCAATCAGGCAGGACTGAGGCCAGTCCTAAGGGGACCAGCAAAGGGGATGCTCTGATCAGGGCTACATGCTGAGGCCAGCCCACAAGGTCCAATGTCGAGGACAGACCATGAAGTGAAAAATGAAGTTGAGAAATGTATGTATGGAATGATCCCATTTGTGTGTATGGGGGGGGAGGGGTAGATCCCGATTGTTTTAAATTATAAACCTGAATCCATGGGAAAAAAAAAAAAGTCACCTCTTCAGAATTTAGAATTCAATGCAGAGAGATGGGAAAGATAAAACTGAATTAAAGAAATAATTAAGGATAGGCATTACAGAAAGAGAGAATAGAGAAAATATGAGAGGCTATACTCACAAGCATAATGATTGAGAACTTGCCAAAATTAATGAAAGATTTAAATCTTCAAGTATGAGAGGCACAATGAGTCCCAGTCAGTAAAAACAAAGAGCAGGTACATTAATAGTTTCAGACTCAGATTCATCATAATAAACACCAAAGACAAAGAGGTGATCTTAAATTATTGAAGAAAAAACAGATTACTTATAAAGGACAATTAGGGTGACAGCAATAAAGAAACCAACACTTTCAACTATTCCTATTATTTGATATAGTCTAATGGAGGTGTCTTTCTTTGTTCTTAATTAAAAAAAATCAAGCTTTAAAATGTGTATACATTTGTCTCAATAATTTAATTCTGATCATTTATCTAGAGGGATTATATACATAAATGTATGTTCAAGATTACCACAAAGTTATTTATAATAGTAAAAATTTTTTAAGAATTTAAATTTGCAAAAAATAAAATAAATTTGCATCCATAGGAGACTGATAAAGTATGTGAAAAAATCCTATGCAGCTATTAAGAGTAAGATCAATCTATATACTTTAACTTCTACAATCATCCACCATATATGTGATTTGGGTCTGTTTTCCATCAATGAGCCTCAGTTTCCTCATCTCTAAGATGGGGTAAAAAAAAATAGCACCTCCCTCTTAGGTTGTTGCAATGATTATATGAATTAATATAGGCACATAGCAAACACTATATAATTATTTGCTATATTTATTACTATTTATTAAGTACCTATACAGTGCTTACTATGTGCAAGGTTCTATTCTATCTCGTTAGAAATATTAACTCATTAGAAATATTAATGTGTTCATAAGTGAAAAAGTTGAAGAACAGTATGTTTTATATATTCTATATTAGAATGTATAAACTAAGCTGTTAATAGTCATCATCTCTGCATGTAGAATTACATAGGAGGTTAACGTCTATCATACACTTTACATAGCTCTCTATACTTTTTGGATTTTTATAAAGAGGAAGAATTAATACACGTACTTATGTTTTGGAAAAAATTTCTTCCAAACATTATACTATTTTGATAAAGTGACATCAACCTTTCTGTTCACTGGTTTGATATATTATTTTTGCAGTTCTGCTCCATTCTGCTCTAGAACAAACTCAAAGATGGGAAAAGTTTTGTCAAAGGCAATTGGTTCCTATGTTGATTAGATATTTACAACATTGGTCATTGGCTGAAGAACTGGGGTTGAGGGTGAGGTCCTGATGAACAGAACCGGAAACATGCCATTTCCTTAGGGAAGGAATCAATCCATAAAGACAGTAAGTTTGAGGCCTGGAAGAGGAAGGAAGCCACCTGGATGGAGTGGGAAGTGAAGGAGTTCAGAGGGCAGCACCTGCTAGTGGATTCTCCCCCCATTTGACTCTTCTTTCTTACTTTATGGGCAGACCTGGAATCTGTGATTCCATAGTGGCTTGGAGGATCCAACACTAAAATTCAGTTTGGGTTCTGATTTCTCAATGAGCATTTTCTAGATGTGGCTGAGTGTTATGACTCAACGTAACAAAGGTAAATTCCCTGGAAAAGTGAAGCATTACTACTAGGTGAGAACTCTACAGGTATGCTGATTTACCACTAGTGGGGAAGTATCTATCATCTCCCAAATTCCATAGTCACTTGAAATGCAGAAAAGAGTTGTCCATCTCATAACGGTGGAGTCTCTTCCTTTGGAAAATTTAACCCGTCTCATGTACATCTGTGACAATGGCCTTTAGGATAGGTTTCACGGCAGGATGTGATGAGGGCAAGAGAAATCTCCATATCATATTCCATAGATTCTAAGATGTTCATTTTTAAGTATTTTACCATAGCTGGGGTGAATCTCAGAGATATTTGTTTCTTACAGTCGCCATTGGCTAATATTTGTTTCCTTTGTTGTGCATTTTAATATCTCTGAAACGGAGATTTGTATCACTGGTCTTAAAGAAAATCACACTTGGTTGGTAGTTTCTGACCACAAGCTGAGATCATTCTCCAAATATGAGAATGAATATATAATGATAAAACAAAAATAAATCAATCATATTGGCTCATAGATTTCTTTCTCTTTAACTAGAAATAGTTCTTCCACTTAAGATTTCTTTCTTTTTAATTTTTTTATTGTTGTTAATCACCATGCATTACATCATTAGTTTTTGATGTAGTGTTCCATGATTCATTGTTTTTTTAATAATTTTTATTGTTATGTTAATCACCATATATTACATCATTAGTTCTTGATGTAGTGTTCCATGATTCATTGTTTGTGCATAACACCCAGTGCTCCACGCAGAATGTGGCCTCTTTAATACCCATCACCAGGCTAACCCATCCCCCCACCCTCCTCCCCTCTAGAACCCTCAATTTTTTTTTCAGAGTCCATCGTCTCCCTTGGTTCGTCTCCCCTCTGACTTACTCTCCTTCATTCTTCCCCTCCTGGGATATCTCCTTCTTTTTCTTTTTTCTTAACATATGTTGCATTATTTGTTTCAGAAGTACAGATCTGTGATTCAACAGTCTTGCACAATTCACAGCACTCACCATAGCACATACCCTACCCACTGTCTATCACCCAGCCACCCCAACCCTCCCACCCCCCACCACTCCAGCAACACTCAGTTTGTTTCCTGAGATTAAGAATTCCTCATATCAGTGAGGTCATATGATACATGTCTTTCTCTGATTGACTTATTTCACTCAGCATAATACCCTCCAGTTCCATCCACATCATTGCAAATGGCAAGATCTCATTCCTTTTGATGGCTGCATAATATTCCATTGGGTATATATACCACTTCTTCTTTATCCATTCATCTGTCGGACATCGTGGCTCTTTCCACAGTTTGGCTATTGTGGACATTGCTGCTATAAACATCGGGGTGCATGTACCCCTTCGGATCCCTACATTTGTATCTTTGTGGTAAATACCCAGTAGTGCAATGGCTGGATCGTATGGTAGCTCTATTTTCAACTGTTTGAGGAAACTCCATACTGTTTTCCAGAGGGGTTGCACCAGGTTGCATTCCCACCAACAGTGGAGGAGGGTTCCCCTTTCTCCGCATCCCCGCCAACATCTGTCATTTCCTGACTTGTTAATTTTAGCCATTCTGACGGGTGTGAGGTGGTATCTCATTGAGGTTTGGGTTTGGATTTTCCTGATGCCGAGCAATGTTGAGCACTTTTTCATGGGTCTGCTGGCCATTTGGATGTCTTCTTTGGAAAAATGTCTGTTCGTGGCTTCTGCCCATTTCTTGATTGGATTATTTGTTCTTTGGGTGTTGAGTTTGATAAGTTCTTTATAGATTTTGGATACTAGCCCTTTATCTGATACGTCATTTGCAAATATTTTCTCCCATTCTGTCGGTTGTCTTTTGGTTTTGTGGACTGTTTCTTTTGCTGTGCAAAAGCTTTTTATCTTGATGAAATCCCAATAGTTCATTTTTGCCCTTGCTTCCCTTGCCTTTGGTGATGTTTCTAGGAAGAAGTTGCTGTGGCTGAGGTCGAAGAGGTTGCTGCCTCTTTTCTCCTTTAGAATTTTGATGGACTCCTGTCTCACGTTTAGGTCTTTAACCATTTGGAGTCTGTTTTTGTGTGTGGTGTAAGGAAATGGTCCAGTTTCATTCTTCTGCATGTGGCTGTCCAATTTTCCCAACAGCATTTGTTGAAGAGACTGTCTTTTTTCCATTGGACATTCTTTCCTGCTTTGTCAAAGATGAGTTGACCATAGAGTTGAGGGTCCATTTCTGGGCTCTCTCTTCTTTTCCATTGATCGATGTGTCTGTTTTTGTGCTAGTACCATACTGTCTTGATGATGACAGCTTTGTAATAGAGCTGGAAGTCCGGAATTGTGATACCGCCAGCTTTGCTTTTCTTTTTCAACATTCCTCTGGCTGTTCGGGGTCTCTTCTGGTTCCATACAAATTTTAGGATTATTTGTTCCATTTCTTTGAAAAAAGTGGATGGTACTTTGATGGGGATTTCATTGAATGTGTAGATTGCTCTAGGTAGCACTGACATCTTCACAATATTTGTTCTTCCAATCCATGAGCATGGAACGTTTTTCCATTTCTTTGTGTCTTCCTCAATTTCTTTCATGAGTATTTTATAGTTTTCTGAGTACAGATCCTTTGCCTCTTTGGTTAGATTTATTCCTAGGTATCTTATGGTTTTGGGTGCAATTGTAAATGGGATCGACTCCTTAATTTCTCTCTCTTCTGTCTTGTTGTTGGTGTATAGGAATGTCACTGATTTCTGTGCATTGATTTTATATTCTGTTACTTTACTGAATTCCTGTATGAGTTCTAGCAGTTTTGGGGTGGAGTCTTTTGGGTTTTCCACATACAGTATCATATACTGATTTTTGATGACTGCTTCAATTTCCTTAGTGGTTATAGGTCTGTTCAGGTTTTCTGTTTCTTCCTGGTTCAATTTTGGTAGTTGATACATCTCTAGGAATGCACCCATTTCTTCCAGGTTATCTAATTTGCTGGCACAGAGTTGCTCATAATATGTTCTTATAATTGTTTGTATTTCTTTGGTGTTGGCTGTGATCTCTCCTCTTTCATTCATGATTTTGTTGATTTGGGTCATTTCTCTTTTCTTTTTGATAAGTCGGCCAGCGGTTTATCAATCTTGTTAATTCTTTCAAAGAACCAGCTCCTAGTTTCATTGATCTATTCTACTGTTCTTTCGGTTTCTATTTCATTGATTTCTGCTCTGATCTTTATGATTTCTCTTCTCCTGCTGGGTTTAGGCTTTATTTGCTGTTCTTTCTCTAGCTCCTTTAGGTGTAGGGTTAGGTTCTGTATTTGAGACCTTTCTTGTTTCTTGAGAAAGGCTTGTATTGCTATATACTTTCCTCTCAGGACTGCCTTTGCTGTATCCCAAAGATTTTGAACAGTTGTGTTTTCATTTTCATTGGTTTCCATGAATTTTTTAAATTCTTTAATTTCCTGGTTGACCCATTCGTTCTTTAGTAGGATGCTCTTTAGCCTCCATGTATTTGAGTTCTTTCCGACTTTCCTCTTGTGACTGAGTTCTAGTTTCAAAGCACTG
Source organism: Callorhinus ursinus (assembly GCF_003265705.2). Classification (NCBI taxonomy): domain Eukaryota; kingdom Metazoa; phylum Chordata; class Mammalia; order Carnivora; family Otariidae; genus Callorhinus; species Callorhinus ursinus. The sequence continues at coordinate 19,060,673 of NW_027397086.1, read as the reverse complement.
TGGTCTGAAAATATGCAGGGAATAATCCCAATCTTTTGGTACCGGTTGAGACCTGATTTGTGACCTAGGATGTGATCTATTCTGGAGAATGTTCCACGGGCACGAGAGAAGAATGTGTACTTCGTTGTTTTGGGATGGAATGTTCTGAATATGTCTGTGAAGTCCCTTTGGTCCAGTGTGTCATTTAAAGTCTTTATTTCCTTGTTGATCTTTTGCTTAGATGATCTGTCCATTTCAGTCAGGGGGATGTTAAAGTCCCCCACTATTATTGTATTCTTGTCAATGTGTTTCTTCGCTTTTGTTATTAATTGCCTTATAAAATTGGCTGCTCCCATGTTAGGGGCATAGATATTTACAATTGTTAGATCTTCTTGTTGACTAGACCCTTTAAGTAGGATATAGTGTCCTTCTTCATCTCTTATTACAGTCTTTGTTTTAAAATCTAATTTCTCTGATATAAGGATTGCCACCCCAGCTTTCTTTCGGTGTCCATTAGCATGGTAAAGTGTTTTCCACCCCCTCACTTTCAATCTGGGGGTGTCCTTGGGTCTAAAATGAGTCTCTTGCAAACAGCATATTGATGGGTCTTGTTTTTTAATCCAATCTGATAGCCTGTGTCTTTTGATTGGGGCATTTAGCCCATTTACATTCAGGGTAACTATTGAAAGGTATGAATTTAGTGCCATTGTATTGCCTGTAAGGTGACTGTTACTGTATATTGTCTGTGCTCCTTTCTGATCTATGCTGCTTTTAGGCTCTCTCTTTGCTTCGAGGACCCCTTTCAATATTTTTTGGAGGGCTGGTTTCGTGTTTGCCAATTCCTTTAGTTTTTGTTTGTCCTGGAAGCTTTTTATCTCTCCTTCTATTTTCAATGACAGCCTAGCTGGATATAGTATTCTTGGCTGCATATTTTTCTCGTTTAGTGCTCTGAAGATCTCATGCCAGTCCTTTCTGGCCTGCCAGGTCTCTGTGGATAGGTCTGTTGCCAATCTAATGTTTCTACCATTGTAGGTTACATATCTCTTCTCCCGAGCTGCTTTCAGGATTTTCTCTTTGTCTCTGAGACTCGTAAGTTTTACTATTAGACGTCGGGGTGTTGACCTATTTTTATTGATTTTGAGAGGGGTTCTCTGTGCCTCCTGGATTTTGATGCCTGTTTCCTTCCTCACATTAGGGAAGTTCTCTGCTATAATTTGCTCCAATATACCTTCTGCCCCTCTCTCTCTTTCTTCTTCTTCTGGGATCCCAATTATTCTAATGTTGTTTCATCTTACTGTATCGCTTATCTCTCGAATTCTGCCCTCGTGATCCTGTAATTGTTTCTCTCTCTTTTTTCAGCCTCTTTATTTTCCATCATTTGGTCTTCTATATCACTGATTCTCTCTTCTGCCTCATTTATCCTAGCAGTTAGTGCCCCCATTTTTGATTGCACCTCATCAATAGCCTTTTTTATTTCGACTTGGTTAGATTTTAGTTCTTTTATTTCTCCAGAAAGGGTTTCTCTAATAACTTCCATTCTTTTTTCAAGCCTAACTAGTATCTTTAAAGTCATGATTCTGAACTCTAGGTCCGACATCGTACTAATGTCCGTATTGAGTAGGTCCCTGGCTGACGGTACTACCTCTTGTTCTTTTTGTTGAGGTGATTTTTTTCGTCTTGTCATTTTATCCAGAGGAGAATAGATGAATGAGAGAACAAAATGCTAACAGGTTAACAACGTCCCCAGCAAATATACTCTATACAAATCAGAAAAGACCTGAAACCAGGGGAAAAGAAAGGGAAAGAAAGAAAAGAGAAAGGGAAAAAAAAAACACAAAAAGAAAAAGATAAAAACAAAAACAGAACAATACAAAAAAAAAAGAATATGATCAAATATGATCAGGCTAGTGCATAGATCAGTGCCACACACTAGATTTTGGGCATATTTTGGTCTGTTAGAAAAAAGTGCCTCCTAAAATTTTAAAGGAAGAAAGACATATATGTACAAAATAAGGGTTGATACAATGAAGGGATGGAAGATGACTGTAAAGATAAAAATTATAAAAGATTTTATAAAAGGAATTGATAAGATAAGAAGTTGTTTGAAAAAAGAAAGAAAACTTAAAAAAGAAAAAAGAAAAAAAAAGGGAGAGAATGTGATCAGGCAGGAGACTAAACAAAGCCATACACTAGTGATTTAGGGTATATTTTGATCTGTTAGAAGAAACTGTATCTTAAAATTTTAAAGAGAGAACAACATATATATAAATGCCAAAAATAAGGGTAACTACTATGAAGGGATAAAATATGACTCTAAAAATGAAAAATAAAAAATGTTTTTTTAAAAAAGGGATTGATAAGATGTTGTTTGAAAAAGGGAAAAAGAAAAATTTAAAAAAACAGTTAAAAAATTAACTATGAAAAACTAATGAATCATAGTAAAAAAAGCTATGAATTCTATGTGCAGTATTCTCCTAGCACTGGAGTTCTCCCGTTCTCCTTGATTGGTAAACTTGGTCTTGGCTTGCTGGCTGTTCGTGCTGATCTTCTGGGGGAAGGGCCTGTTGCCGTGGTTCCCAAATGTCTTTGCCAGAGGCGGGATTGCCCCGCCCTTGTCGGTCTGGGCTAAGCAAGCTGCTCGGGTTTGCTCTCAGGAGCTTTTGTTCCCTGCAAGCTCTCGGTACAGCTTTGGAGGACCAGGGTGAAAATGGTGGCCTCCCAATCTCCATCCGGAAGAGCTGAGAACTCGGCGCCCCACTCCTCAGTGCGCCCCCAGAGAAAAGCAGTCACTTCCATCTCCCTGGTCTCCGGCCGCACTCCGTGCTCACCCGGCCTGTGACCGAGCGTTTCGATTTCTCGCACCCGACCCCGTGTGGAGTCTCGAAACCCAGCAGATCCCTGTGATGCGCTCCCGTGCCGCTCCTCCCTGGGGAGGAAGGGGAGTCTCCCCCGCTCTGCCACTTGTTGGGTCCCTGCTGGAGAGGCAGTGGCCCAATTGGGCTGCGGATCACAGTTCATGGCAACCCCGAGCTGAGAGCCCACGCCTCGGCTCCGTCTCTGCAGCTGGCTTCCCCGCTCTGATACCTGGGAGCTCTGCCGCACTCAGGTACCCCCGGTCTTTCTGTGACCCCAAGGGTCCTGAGACCACATTGTCCCGGGAGGATTCCACCCCACGCTTAGCCACTGGAGCAACGTTCCTCAGCGGAGCCGGCTTCTAAAAGGTCCGATTTTGTGCTCTGCAGCTCTATCACTTGCCAGAAGCAGCCGGCAGAGGCCCCCTCCCCCGCCATCTATCCTCCCGAATATCGCCCCAGATTCACTTCTCCGCACGTCTACCTTCCAGAAAGTGGTCACTTCTCTGTTCAGAGAGTTGTTGCTACTCTCTTCTTCGATCTCCTGTTGAGTTCGTAGGTGTTCAGAATGGTTTGATCCCTATTCAGCTGAATTCCTGAGACTAGACGAAATCCAGGTCTCCTACTCCTCCGCCATCTTGCTCTGCCCCCAAGATCATTTCTTTCAATCAGTTCCCCACGGAGATGAAAGCATTATTTTCAGTGGCATGATTCCATGTAGTCCCCTCCCTTCTTCCCCCCCCCCACCAATTATATTTGCTGCATATTGGTTTTGTTAGGTTGAAAACAGAGACAAAGAGATTTTCAGTGCCCTACAGAAGGAATTCTAAGTCAAGAGACAGTCTATCTGTTTCTCCAATCTGCCTCATGTTCTACTTTAGGTATCCAAAGAATGATCCATACTGCCTCTCTTATGTATCTTTATTGAATTCATTTTCTCTAAGTTCTCTAACGGCCAGGAAGAGAGACACTCAGTGGCACAGGGATGTGGTAATGGAATGGGATGATATGGATGGCAGGGCTGGAGTTTTTAAGGAGAGGTTGCATCTCGGAGCCTTTAGATGACACTGAAATGCAAGATTCTGATTTTTACTTTCCTGTTTTTGACCCCAATATTAAAATGATAATATAATTTTTTTAGATGCAGTGGAGAAGTCATTGTTGACTTTTTTAATCATTGGAAAAGATACACTTAAAAATTTGCAAGTATCTAATTTTCTTATATTTCCCTATATCCTTACATGTTTCCCTTATATTCTTTGACTTAACTATTATATGAAATGATTTATTTATTTGGAACTGAGTGTCGATTTTATTACATTCTGTGAATTTCACATTCAGACAATTCTGCTTTGTGTATAGGAACTGGTTGAGTGTGGAATACTTGAGACTCCATTTAAAATAGGTGTATGGTGGAATGTATTGGACTCCCTGTCAGCTGCATTTTCTATTATTACCTTGTTTACCCTTGGAGGTTTAAGCTATGAAGGAAAAGACTGGGCAGAAGAGAAGCTGGAACCAAGGGAGGGTTCTCTGTCCGCAATCACCAGTGGGAGAGGTGGCTCAGTACCTGTATAAAGCTGCAGATGAGAGCCCTCAAAGTAGATCAAGACCAGGAAGAGAACCCTCTGAGGCAGAGGGTTATTGTAGGCTTCCCAAATGTTTAAACAATACCTCGTATGCAGGAGGCCTCAAAAAGCAGAACCCTGTCTCAACACTTGAGAGAGGCATTTGGGGGAGTGAGGAGGGAAGGTGAACCACCTGGCGAATGTAAGTGGCCTGAGTACATGAGCCTCCATCACTTGTCAAGGCCCTCGAGTGTTGTCAGTCTGTTTCTCTGTAGTCTGAAAGGCTTTCCCATGTATCCTTAGGGCTGACTTGGTCTATCAAAGGCTTTTTTGGGAAGATTTTTTGCAGACATATGCAGTATATCAGACAACAAGAGAATCTCAAAAGATAAAAATAAATCATTACACATATACATTATATATACATATATATGTATCTGTATATATGCATATACATACATAAACATATATACATACATATAAACATACACACACACACATACACACACACATGATGTCCCAGAGGCAAATGTCAATAGATCTAACTAGAAGAGATCAGCACTGTCTTCAAATATGTTAGACTTCTGGCTGCCTTCCTTCCTAGAGATCAGATTTCCTTATTGCATCTAGAAGAGTGGAAGTGATCAAGTAATGTGGACACAACATTTGATTTGCTTTTTCCTTTGTTTATGCTGCAGCTCTTAATATGACAAATGCCACAGAGAGAGGTATTTAAACCCTAACGTGTGCTGTGCTCTCAGTGATTTGCAGTTTTAATAAAATTTGCGGTGCTCCTGTTCCCGGCATCAATTCCACTTGCCTGATGCCACTAACAGGTTTGATTTGCTGTCATGAATACATTGTCTATCTAAAAACCAAACCAAAGAAAAAGGCAGAAGTCTTTGATATCCCTGGGGGTTATTATGGGGAAAATTAAATATGCATGATTAATAAGGTGCATGCTCTAAAAGAAGAGTTCTATCCACTGATTTCCACTTAAGGAACTATTATGTTGCATTCCCAACTAAAAAGTCCCGTAGTGCTTTCAAGAAACAATGGTACAGTGGTCCTTTAGTTGAGGAGTTGTCACTAGAGTTCTCTAAGGGAAGAAAAAGTTATATAATGATTATAGTACTGAAGAGATGCCACATCAAGTGAAAAAACAGGTAGGCCCTCTTTAATTGCAGGTTTGAAGAAAAAAAATGTGCCTCAAAGATTTGTCTTAAATTGTTTACTATAATGGGGACATTGCATTATTTGAATGAAAAGTTACTGTGACCTGAAATACGCATACTCTAATCAGAGTAAGCTTTGATTTTCATTTTTTAGGTGTCAAAATGAGATGTACAAGTTCAAGCATACATAGGCAAAAAAGGAAACATTCTTTCTCTTTATTGCACTGATTTATGCAACAGAGACTCATTTCACACTGTGCAAGATAGAGAAGGCCATGCCTCCACTGGCCTTAATTTCAAAATGTAGTAACTTTGAATCATGAAAAGATATAATAGAAAGCTATTAGAACTCGATGGCAATATGGAATTCAAATACTATTACTTAAGTTGTTTCCTTCAGGAATCAAATAGATGACTTTCAAATTGTAATTAGTATGTTCATTTCCATGAATGATAAACTAGTCAAGGCATGATTTTTACAGGGAACTTAACATACTGGCTAATAACATGGGCTCCAGAGCCTGGAGTAAACTCCTAAGTTCAGATCCTCGCTCCACCACTTGTGGAATGTCAGGTAGTTTCCTTAGTCTCTTTGTGCCTCAGTTTCTCCACCTGTGCAAGGAGGTTAATAATACTTTGTACCTCATATGTTGTAAAAAGGATAAACTAAGATAGCATATTTAAAGCTCTTACAAGACTGTACAGAGCAGTCACTCAGATAATAGTTATCAGTGTTAGTTCTCAGACTAATATATCTTCTGCGCAACAGAAGCGATGATTTAAAAACACTTGTGGAGATAAGCACAGCTCTTTATTCTATGTGTCATTTTTATCTTTGAGGTAGACGCAATCAAGTTCAAAGGAAAAAAAAAAACCCTACATTTTTCTTTAAAAGAGAGTTGATTTTTATTAACTTTGGTTCCATCAGAAGAGTAAGCATAGGTTTTCGGTCTGAAGTCGTAATTCTGTCCCTTGTTCCACAGATCAGGAAACTTGAGACTAGAAAAATCAGTACTTTCTCCAAGTTAGCAAGGAGATCGGACGTCTCGGTTCCCAGGCCAGGATATCTTCCATTACCCCATTCTTGAGTTTTCCCCTTCTCCGTGTTTATGTTTCATAGACCAGCATGCTGGAGTGCTCACATGCTTTAGCATCAGATAGATATGGGTGCTAATCCTGACTCTGCCACTTGCTAGTTATGTGAGGTCGGATGATTTACTCAACCCTTGCAAGTCTATTTCCTCATTTAGGAAATGGGAACGATATTACTTAGAGCATAGAGTTCTTAAAATGGACTAAGAGCATATATGCCTTGATAAATACTGAGGCTCCTTAAATATTGGCTGTTGGTGGTCTCGTTGCCTGTTGTTTACATTCTACCCAGAGAATATTGCTGGTTAGGTCTCTCAGATTTCATAAATAGAATGTCAACATTGCCAACTGCTTCTCTTGTTTCCAAAGAACATAAATCTATCCTCAATCAGCAATGTTTTATAACTGCATGCTTGGTACTTGTCAGAGATTGTAACTTTGGTTTGGCCCCACTGGGACAAGTGATAAGAGAAAGCTTATCTAAGAAGCTATATGAAGATATGCCTTTACTGGCAAACAGGAAAGGGGCTGTTTAGAGTAGACCTATACAAAAACATAGTATCCACAATAGGAAAATCAAAGCAACCTTAGTGCATATCCTGGGCTTACCGCATATTTTACTCATTACAGAAACAGCGGTTCGCCAAAAAATCTTGTCAAAAATATCGATCATTCCACCATTTACTGCTTTAATGTAAATCTTGAGAAATTGCTTTAAAAATCTAGTGCGTGGGTGGGGGAAAAATGGTCTCTCCTGAGAAATTGGCCTTTTGTTTCCCTCCTTGTCGTGAGAATGGTGTACTTTATTTTTACTTTGTTTTTTGCCCTACCTGGCATGTATCTCAGAATCCAAGTCATAGCACCTGTTACACTAAACCAACCAGAAGTCTCCTTTGCCTGACACTAATGTGTTATTTCATTTAATTTACTGTCACATCATTAATTATAGTCACTTCAAAACCCCTATGGAAAGAAATGGAAATAACAAAATTGGTGGATTAATACAACTCTTCCTCCAAGGTAGTGGTTCTCAAACTTCAATGCACATCAAAAGCCTCTGCAAATCTTATTAAAAGTTATAGCTCTAGGACGCATTCCCCAGAGATTTAGATCTAATAGGTCTGTGTTAGGACCTTTTAACAATTTCCCAAATGAACCTAACCCAAGTAGTCTATGAACCACACACCGAGAAACACTGACTTGAGGATTTCTACTTGGAATGTCTTTATTCCAGACAAAGCTTAAAAATTTAAGGAAAAAGTTAGCTTATCCATAATTCATAGGATAAAAGTTAGAATAAGCTTCAAATTTACTCACTTGTTGAGTGCCTACTGTATTTTATGGAATGAGATTATTCCTAAGGATACAGAGATAAAGACATGGCTCATTTCTGGAAAAGTTTTCAAATTCAGTGAGGAAGATGAGCATGCAAGCAAGTAATTACAAAAATTAAAGTTCGACTATTTGCAATGGTAGAAGTACAGGACAGGAGAGATGGTGGGAGTCAGGGAAAGCTTCAGAGAGGTGAGGTCCAACAGGGCTTTGACTGATGAATAGCAGCTCATGGTACAGATCATATCACAGTGATGGGGGTGGGGGGAAGCAGATTTATCATGAGAGCACAAGCTGCTGCTGAGTCAGGGAGTAAAAGACAGACTAGAGAGTACAAGACAATATCTACTGGGATGCCATAAAAACCAGAATGGCCTGCAATTCAACGCACAGGCTAACACTGAGACTGTAACACGTGGTGTCTTTCTTAGACATGGTTTTCAAATGCCATCTCTTTAGCATGGGGACCTACAGTTTGGAGGCCTGTGGTCATATCCGGGCATCTGGAACTCCATTTCAAAGACCACAGAAATGTTCCCAAACCAAGCCATTTTTGACAACCAGGATACTATGGTGTCACTTAAGCTTAAGGTTATAGCTCCTATTTCTTTTCCTGGCTAAAATTTCTGGTAAGCTAAAATAATAATAATAATAATAATAATAATAATAATAATAACAACAACAATAAAATAACTTAAAATAAAAAAATTCTTGTTCTTAATAAACTTTACCTTCTTTGATTGCTGTCAGAGCTCAAGTATCTTCCTTTTCATGAGATTTGGTCCAAAATGTTATTTAAAAGTAAACAGGTTTTGACAAATGTACCATGGTTATATAAGATGTTAATATTAGAGGAAGTTGGGTGAAGGGTACCTGGAAACCCTCTATACTATCTTTGCAACTCTTCTGTAACTCTAAAATGATCTTAAAATTAAAACCTTAAAAAGGATAAACCAAGAAAGGCTTCTGTCCTGGCAATTAAGCAGCTTAGCATCTCCTCCCCATGAAAACCAGAATATATGCTTTTTTCAAGAATGAAAAACATGAATCACAACTGAAGTTCAACTTCTTCATTGGCTTATGGTTAAACTTCTAATATATTTTCAGAACCATTTTAGTAAATATTCTTAATAGTTGCTCCATCTCCATCTAGGACTGAACTAAAAACAAGTTAGCTTTGTGTGGATCTTATCTGATTTACTTGATAAACACTTCTTGCTCATGGTCATTATTCACCGTCCTTATTTACAAGCTAGGGAAATGTTATTATCTCAAAGGCCACAGAAATGTTTCCAGCCCAAGCCACTTGAGAGAATCATGATGTCACAGAGCCAGGCCAGCCTTACTTTGAAGATGCAAAGGAAGGCTGTTTGTGAGGGTGCTGTGTATGTTTTCTAAAGGAGCTTGCATTCTGATTCCTTCGGAGATGGAGCCACAGTGGATAAACCTCATGCATTGCTCTGCTTCAAAGGAAACAGAAATGTAAACAGTGGCAGCGCACTAGAGTCGGGTTTCTCTACTTTAGCTACCAAGAAGTCAGCAAAGAAAATCCAGGTATTTACTTAGGTTTATTATTATTATTGTCACATGTTCTTTTAATGATTGGAAAACAAAATAATCTATCCAGAAACAGAGTACCACAGAGCCTCAATATCATTACTTTTCAATAATCGCCTGAGCCAATTTTTTTTAAGTAAAAAATAAAACTAAAATGACCCTTTTGCTGCCTGTGGTGCTTGTCTTCTACTAGGCATCTCCAACGCAGTAATTCATAAAATACAATGCTAGATGAGACAAATGTAGCCTATTTAAGAATGGATTCAAATAATCTAGTATTGATTAGCATCCATGTTTTTTTAATAATAAGGTCTGAACAATGGACTTCTCTTTCTATAGAATGATTCCTCTCTTCTCAGATAAGTGAGGAATGGATTTAAGTACAAGCTTTTAACACCTACAAAGGGGGTACTCAACACGATCCGTATCCGGAATGTAGCTCCCTAAGGCAGACTGAAATTTAAAAATAAAATATACCTTCTTTCTTCGAAGGCTGATGGAGAAATAGCTTTCATCAGTCAGGAGGATACCATGAGCTACAAATAGCTCTGAAAAAAAAAAATGAAAGAAAGAAAGAGCTGGAAGACCTGGCTTCAAAATTAGCCTCCACTACGTTCTAGCTGTGCGTTAGTTGCTTTATTAACTGCTTGGTGCAAATCATTTCACTGAAAAATGAAAAAGTCCTAGGATGTTTTCCTGACAGTACCAGATGTTCAGAGATTTCTTTGAGGTTTTGCCTATGAAGAAAATTATAAACAACGCCATCCTACAAGGAGCAAGAATGTGCAACGGCAGCCTCCATTGAGACTTTGGCCCAGGTGGCCAGATTCCTATTATCTTCTTGGCTCTCCTCACTCTTGCAGTCTGAAGAATGGGAGCCATTCCTCAGTTCTGCCTATTTCCTCCTCTGGTCTCTTTCTTCCTCTCCACAAGGTCTACGTGACCTATATGATCTTACTAAATGTGTTCATTTCTGCCAGGGAATCTTGATGGCTTTCCCTCCTCCCATGTAATAACACATTTCCCCTCCAAATTTCTTCTCCAATCAACTAATACAGTGAAGTGAATAGCAAGAACTTAATTTATCTTTCTTAAAATCAAATCATATTCACACACACACACACACACACACACACTCACGTTCAAAACTGAAGAGCAAGTATAAAAACAAGTGTTGGATATTCATGATTTTCAATGGAATATGATATAACTGTATTTTTTTTATAAATACAAATAAAAATATATGCAAATTTATAGTCACAGAAGTAGAATATTAGAAAGAGTCTTACTATTCTTTGAATTTGTGAGACTTTCTATGTATGTATTAGTTTTAGTTCTGGGGTAAATTAAGATAAAAAGGTAAGATAAAGTTCAAAAGTGAGCAATCAGCATGGTAACCTCGGGCTAGCAAGCTTGGAAAAATGAAAATATTTGATGGATTTTTTTTTTTTTGTCCAGTGGATAGGAACAGAAACTAAGTCTTGTGGGTGGTAATTATAAGGAGACTGATTTGGTTTGATTTAGAATATATTCCTTTTTTAAACAGTATTTTAGAATATATTCTTTTTAACAGGTTGTTATGATAATACTCAGTTCCCCATAAATCAAAGTATTCAAGAAAATGATGGATATACCTCAGATGTTGATTATATCTCAGATTATTCCAATAAGAGAAGTCTCTGATTCTCTATTCTAAATGTCTTATTGAATGATTCCAAGAAAGTAGAAAAGGAAAATGAATCACTACCCAGCTCCTTTTTTAAGTATTTTCTTTTTTCTATAAGAGACTGTGCTAAACTTTAGGGGGAAACAAAAACATAACAAAAATAAAGTATGCTATGCTGTTCCCTGCCTCCTGCCCCAACGGAGATTACACATCAGTTTGGAAGCCAAGACTGACGCATTACACATAAGGCAGTTAAATGGGAAGAAAGACCATGAAGCCAAATATTTAAAAATTGATAGGTGGTAAAACAGTAAGTTCAGAGGTCAAGAGGGATCATAGGCTAAGCAAGCAGGATACATGAAAAAACTAGGACTATAGTCTGACCTCAAAATGACCAACAATCTCATACACTGAGTGAGTGTACTCAAGCTTGAATAGGTTTTGCAGATTATTCTTGCATCATTTTCTCTAATTTAAAGTGATCTCAATTGTGCGTGCATGTGTGTAAATGTGGTACATACTTGAATAAATATATAAGCATGTGTAAATACATATGTATAGAGCTGTATGTCTCTACTTGTGCCTAGAAAGAAACGCTGAGAGTCTCTATATGAAAATATAATTTCTGGCGGAACTTCTAGGCCTCCTCCTAGGAAAACGGCAGATCTTAGACAATCTTTCACCTCTTGAGTTGGTTCTGTAGATCCACAGGGGAGGAAAGGGGTGCATTCTTTCAAAATTTCACACTGCTCCCAATTCCAAACAAATCAAGCAAAATGAACAGCGGTGACAACAGTAAGTACAAAGTGATAGCAGAGGGAAGTCAGCATGGTCTTCATGATACACTCTGAAGTACAGTCCAGTAAAAGATCAAACCAAAATTAAGCAAAATTGAAAGGAGAGGAAGAATGTACCTTGGCTTGTTCCAGAACCCAAAAAAGAACAGTGTATGAGGGAAAAAAAAAAAATGATGAGCGAATAAGAGTCTCAAAATTTACTGAGGCCTTTTAACTTTAGTGGAAAAAATTTTTGGAAATAATAGCAGTCAGGGAATGAAGACACTTCGTATTCCCTTGGAGTCCCATGCTCCTCTCAGCTACTCATAGATAGTTACTTGGCTGGTGAAAACCAAAAATAGTAAGATTTGGAAATAAGCACAACTGTGTTGAGGAACTAGGAAAACATGCTCAGCCCAAAGGCGTTCAAATGCAATTTTTCAGAGCCAATCTGGCCCAAACATGGACCTTCATTTATTTTTCCTGATTATGTCTGTGTTGGAAACCAGGGATCTCTATGATTTCAAGGGTCCACATGACCAGTTTTCAGTATGAAAAAACTGGTATCGAATAACAGGCACCGCTGGGGGTGTTGTTCAAAAAAAAAAAAAGTGATTTTCTTTTTATAGGTACATTTGACAGAAGACTTTTAACTCTCCTTTTAACCATAAGTGTATTCAATTTAACAACTTTTAAGTCGTCTTTGACCTTGAAAAAATAAAACAGGAATGTGCCACTGACTTGGTTGGTGGAGGCAGGGAATGTTCAATCAGAATAAAATTTAAAAGGGGAAATTATAAGTTTGCTTATATCTAAGAGGATTGGGTATTAAGATCAATAATGAAGGTTTCTTACGACGAAGCACATTAGAACAGGGAATTGATGTCTGAAAACTGTAGTGTGGCGTTTCTGGCTCTGAATCTACAGCAAAGCTCTGAGTCTCAGATTCCTCATCTGGAAAATGGGCTGAATAATATCAATTTATGTTTAATCACAGGAGTAGGATCAGGGTTAAAGGAGATAACATATATTGCGTGTGCAAATATCCATAACCTGTGAAGAGCTATGCAAATACATTCCTAGCATTCAAAGTTGTTAACAATAGCATTGCTATTTTACGCTTATAAACAAATGCTGCAGTTGGCTTGTCACTAATTTGAAGAAAGGTCTAAATGGACACAAACAAACTTTCAGGGAAGAAAAACAGAGCTCTAGGTGGGATCTACATCTGATATAGTTATATTAAACATTTTGGAACCATTAATTTGGCAGTTGTTTCTTTCCTGGGATTTTTTAAAAAATTATAAACTCTCATTCTGCATACCCAATGTAGACATTTTTACATTTTTCTTTATGGCTTGCTTCACTGGTAGTTTCCTACAAGATAATGGTTTGCTCCTCCCTGCTCTCTGAGCAGCCTCCGGGAGTGGATACGGAAGAGAGAATCTCTGTTGGTGGTAGGCTCTGTTCTGCAGAAACCCCCTAATCCTCTGTTTACCACAACATGAGTCTATTGCCATAGAAATGATAGTTGAGATCCCAGATTCAACCTCACTGACTTCACAGCAGGGCCTTGTAAAAGGAGAAGCCATGCTAACAAAGGGAAAGCACAATTTATCAGAATAGTAGGCAGTCTGTTGCCTTGAAAGGGTAATTGTCAGCATTAAAATAAAAATGCATGAATGAGCTATGTTGTTGGGTATGCTGTAGTTTATTTTCTGTGTAGTACTGCCTGACTAAGAGTAGTAATTTGAAATTTTATGTCATTTAATAGTTTGCTTGTAAAGGTCAGCAGTTTCCCTTGATTGCATTTGTTTCTTATTGAAATAAGAAACAAGCAGATTCTAATTAAGCTTGTTGCACAACTGATGTTTCTGTGGTCAAAGATTTTCCCTTTTCATGATGTGTTGTTTTTGTTTGTGTGTTTATTGTGTGCGTTTGTCTTGTTTCTATTAATAGAAGAAAGTGAGCCTGAACAAGATACTAAAGGTATTTTTTTTTCTTTTTGCCCTGCTTCTTTTAAATATATGGTTCTATTCGATTGTTTATTTTTGCTGACCTTATAAACAATTCTAAGTGCTGTTATTTTTTTTAGGGAATAACAAACGATGTACAGGGAATACTGTGAGCATTTGACCGAGTGTTATTAGATGGGCTGCTTTATTTTATAATGTATTTATTGACCATTTACTTTTATTAAGTAAACTCTGAAAATGCAAACAAATGACATAAATCAGCAGGGGAATATAAATCTCACACAGATTGGAATAGAAAGTTACCTTGTAACTGAAAGCCTTTTTTTTGTGGGGGGGGGATGCGGAGGGGAGGGTGTTATAATTTTTGGAGAAATGTAAAAATGTTAAGATGCCAGCTTAGGTTTTTACTGTTATTACTCCAAGAGGACAAGTATTACGCAACTGCTCCAAACCAATCCAAATCGATCAAATTTAAATTAATTGTAATTGCCCACAGATACATACATATATTTAGTGGAATATGTTTAGAGGAAAGTAGCTGGAAATCAAATTTGTTTGGGGGAAAACCCTACCTTGTAGAATAAGAGTTTTTCTTCCAAGAAAGCAGCTTCTATCCTGATTAAGATTCAAACTTTGTGCTGTTCTAACCTAACCTTTTATGTTTTTTGGATAAGATTCACAAGTTCTCATACAGGAGTTTGGCACTAGGAATAAAACTTAGGCTGGCAGTACTCGAAATAGCACCTCCTTATCTTAGGATACTTTTCTATTTCTAATCATCAGGCTGCTTACAACCAAATTTAGGTAAAATCATTTCACCTGCTCCTGTGTGATTCTTTTTGTTTGTTTTTATTTGCTTTCACTTCAACTCTATCAGTCATTGCTGGTTAGAATCAAGTAACCGAAAAAAACAAAACAAACAAACAAACAAAAACCCTCCCTTAAGGGACACTAGAATAAAATAAAGGAAAAAATGAGAGGAAATAAAAGCCATGTGAGCTCACTGTGTCCTTTGAAATAATTACTCAGAAACAGAATTTGTAAGGGACTTAAGTACGCCTCTTGTCCAACTCCCTTAACAAGGAAGGAGAGGCCATTCCTCTCAAGCCAAACTGCTTCTTCATTTCGGGACGGCCCCCGGCTCTCCACTGCACCACCACTGCAATTTCAGACTGAATAAGAGCTCTATCTCCTTACTACAAATTCAAGTTACCCCTTAAAAATGACAATCAGTAGTAAGATTTATCATGTTTCTGAAAGTGCTTCGGATCATGGGAGGAGAGAGAAAGAGGCACGGACGGGTGAGAGTGAGAACGTAATACGGTCATGTTACACAGGACTCGGGAACACTGGCTGCTTGAGTCCGACTTTGAAAGTATGATTCTCAACCGGCACTTAGCACCGTAAATTTACCCAAGAGAAACTGAAGCCCGAAACCCATGAATAAATACCACGAGAGAAAACCCAAGGATAAATAGATTGCCCAAGTCTATTTCCCATGATGCAGATGAACAATGATTTGCTTGCCCACAGAAACTGGAGAATAATGGATAAGACTATAGAAAGAAGAGTTGCATCGTGTTTTTTTTCCTTTAAAAATCCATACCAAAACAGTTGTAAACATTTTCCAAATTACTAAGTAATGTTGTACCCCACAAACATAAACTTGTTTATGTAACAAAAACACTTTTATGCTGTTTTGGATGCAAATAAAATGCAAGATAGGGATATTCAATGGACATTTTACTTGATATGAAATATACCACATTACTTTTTTTTTTTAATTTTATTATGTTATGTTAGTCACCATACAATACATCATTAGTTTTTGATGTGGTGATCCACGATCCATTGTTTTTGTGTAACACCCAGCGCTCCATGCAGTGCGTGCCCTCCTTAATACCCATCACCAGGCTAACCCATCCCCCCACCCCCCTCCCTCTAAAACCCTCAGTTTGTTTCTCAGAGTCCATAGTCTCTCATGGCTCATCTCCCCCTCCGATTCCCTCCCCCCTTTTTTCCCTTCCTTCTCCTAATGTCCTCCCTGCTATTCCTTATGTTCCACAGATAAGTGAAACCATATGATAATTGACTTTCTCTGCTTGACTTATTTCACTTAGCATAATCTCCAGTCTCATCCATGTTAATGTAAAAGTTGGGTATTCATCCTTTCTGATGGCTGAGTAATATTCCATTGTATATGGACCACATCTTCTTTATCTATTCATCTGTTGCAGGGCATCTTGGCTCTTTCCACAGTTTGGCTATTGCAGACATTGCTGCTATGAACATTGGCGTGCATATGGCCCTTCTTTTCACTACATCTGTGTCTTTGGGGCAAATACCCAGGAGCGCAATTGCTGGGTCATAGGGTAGCTCTATTTTTAAATTTTTGAGGCACCTCCACACTGTTTTCCAACATGGCTGTACCAACTTGCATTCCCACCAACAGTGTAAAAGGGTTCCCCTTTCTCCACAACCTCTCCAACATTTGTTGTTTCTTTCCCTGTCCATTTTTGCCATTCTAACTGGTGTAAGGTGGTATCTCAATGTGGTTTTGATTTGAATTTCCCTGATGGCTAATGATGATGAACATTTTTTCATGTGTTTGTTAGCCATTTATATGTCTTCTTCGGAGAATTGTCTTTTCATATCTTTTGCCCACTTTTTGACTTGATTATTTGTTTTTTGGGTGTTGAGTTTGAGAAGTTCTTTATAGATCTTGGATACCAGCCCTTTATCTCTAGTGTCATTTGCAAATATCTTCTCCCATTCTGTGGGTTGCCTCTTTGTTTTGTTGACTGTTTCCTTTACTGTGCAGAAGCTTTTTATCTTGATGAAGTCCCAAAAGTTCATTTTTGCTTTTGTCTCACTAGCTTTTGGAGATGTATCTTGAAAGAAGTTGCTGTGGGCGATGTCAAAGAGGTTACTGCCTATGTTCTCCTCCAGGATTTTGATGGATTCCTGTCTCACATTGAAGTCTTTCATTCACTTTGAGTTTATCTTTGTGAATGGTGTTAGAGAATGGTCGAGTTTCATTCTTCTGCATGGGGCTGTCCAATTTTCCCAGCACCATTTATTGAAGAGACTGTCTTTTTTCCATTGCATGTTTTTTCCTTCTTTGTCAAAGATTATTTGACCGTGGGGTTGAAGATCCATATCTGGGTTCTCTATTCTGTTCCATTGGTCTATATGTCTGTTTTTGTGCCAGTACCATGCTGTCTTGGTGATCACTGCTTTGTAATATAGCTTGAAATCGGGCAACATGCTGTCCCCAGCTTTGTTTTTCTTTTTCAACATTTCCTTGGTGATTCGGGGTCTTTTCTGATTCCATACAAATTTTAGGATGGTTTGTTCCAGCACTTTGAAAAATGTCATTGGAATTTTGATCGGGATGGCATTGAAGGTATAGATTGCTCTGGGTAGCATAGACATTTTAACAATGTTTATTCTTCCAATCCATGAGCATGGAATATTTTTCCATCTTTTTGTGTCTTCTTCAATTTCTTTCATGAGTGTTCTGTAGTTCCTAGAGTATAGTTCCTTTACCTCTTTGGTTAGGTTTATTCCGAGGTATCTTATGGTTTTTGGTGCTATTGTAAATGGAATCGTTTCTCTAATTTCTCTTTCTACAGTTGCATTGTTAGTGTATAAGAAAGCAACTGATTTCTGTGCATTGATTTTGTATCCTGCCACATTACTGAATTGCTGTATGAGTTCTAGTAATTTGGGGGTGGAGTCTTTTGGGTTTTCCACATAAAGTATCATGTCGTCTGCGAAAAGAGAGTTTGACTTCTTCTTTTCCAATTTGGATACCTTTTATTTCTTTTTGTTGTCTGATTGCTGTTGCTAGGACTTCTAGTACTATGTTGAATACCACATTACTTTTAAAACTGATGACCTAGAAAGCATTTTCAGTTTGGGGATATCAGCAAAATAATGGGAGTTTATTACTAAATTACATCTAAGTTTATTATTACAGGTGTATTTTTACCGATGGAGGTTAGTCTGGCATTTATTTTTAATAGCAACTGGCCTTACTGTTTTCAATGTTTGATAACTATGGTGGAATTTCTTTCATCCCTCCTTCACCTCTTCTGCTTGAAACTGGTAACAAATGCAGATGGGTATAAAAAAAAATCAGTTTTATTGCTGATAAAGCTGGATTGAAAAATAAAATTTTTCTACTTTTTCATCCAAGAATTAGACTAACCTGTTTCTTCATCCTCCTCAGGCCCTCCCCACTCTTTAACCTTCCACCCCTAGTTGTAGGACGGAGAAGCCCTGGGCTGGGACACTTGATGCACATTAACCTCACACCCTTGTTGTCTGAGGGTAGCTGGGAGAATGATGGCCCCAAGAGGGCTGACATACTCATAACATAGAGAAGTCCCTTTCTCCAATCTCACCAATCAGAAGAGTCGCTCATTCATTCATTGATTCATTCACTCATTCAACAAATATTTTTTGAATGTCTGCTATGTACCATGCAGGGCTCTATCTACCTTTCAGTCAGCCTGTATTCATGAACAAAACAAGCTCTGCCCTGTGATGCTTACATTCCAGAGGAGAAGAGAGCCAACAAACAAACAAATCCATAGTTATGACATGGTGATAAATGCTATGAAGAACCACAAACAAGGGTAAGGGAATGTGCTGAGAAACAGTTTGATAAGGAGACATCTGTGACCTTCTTTGGGGGCAGGGGGAAATTGGCAGGAAGGGTGGAAGCCATCTTCCAATACTGAAAAAAGGGGGCAAGTTCCTATTTTATCTTTTGGCAAGAATGTGGGTGTGCAGAAAACAGCTTCCCTTTTATTCCTGGCCTTTTCCCCCCTCCACTCACTGGACTTAACAATGTGTGTGGAGAAGCTGGAGCTAGTGTATCGAATTAAGAGCATGTAGATTGTGACCTGGTGAATGAGGGGGCACAAGCCACCCACATGGGCTTGCAAGGAGCTCCCTCAGCATCCCAGCTCCCACTTTGGGGAAGTGAAACCCATGGGTTCGTTGTGATTGAAGGCATAGTTTCAACACACCCACACAAAGGAAAGAGAATCATAAGATTTATTATTTACAAATCCCAGAAGCCAGGGCCTGGGGAGCATGCTGTGAGCCCAGGGAAGGGAAGTCCTCTGACCCCAGCCACAGAGGAGGAGACAGAGGGTGGGATAGCAAGAACCTACACTTAGAGGTGATTGAGACGGAGAAGACTAACTTTTCTCAGGCTTTACTCTAAGTGGTTATTTTAAAAGGTGCCCAGGAAAAGCAAAGTGGGAACTTCTGATGGACACCCTAAACTCAAGTCCTTATCTAAATGTCTAGACTCTGGGTGTGGTAGGGTTTATCATACTGTAAAATGCCAAGGCAGCAACTCAAAAAAACAACTTTGTTTTTTTTCAAAAGGTGTTTTTCTCATCACACAATGAAACCCTGGCTCAGCCGAGGGTATATCTGCCCTTTTGGAGGAGACCAGAAGTTTATCAGCACAGTCACACCTTCAGGAAGCCACTGCAAATGCCAATAGTGCTCCTTCATGTACCATCCTGTGCCCCACTGGACCCCCCCCAGAAGGTTCTGATATAGGACAGAGCAGTGTATTAAGTAAATTCGCTGCAAGGCCATGTTGACTCTATCTTATTTACCATCTCACATTATGCTTAGCTGTGTTGTGCAGTATAGATCATCAAAAGTTCTGCAGTGAGCCCAAATGACATTCTAAATAATATAATACTAGCCAAAAGGAAAAAAAAAAAAAGGCTGTAAATTAGAACAAAATAAATCCTCCCTTATTACTGCGTTTCCAGGAAGAATTTACAGTGCCCAAATGAAAACTCTTGCCTCTACAAATTAAAGCTGAAACAGTGTTTAGATTTCATTCTCCAATTTCTTAGTCTTCTCTTTAGCCAGAAGGCTCTCTTTCAGGTTCAAGGGTACAGAGTTCTCTGCAGCAGCTGCTGGCTACACTTTTCCAGTACGTATGGGACTGAAATAATCCCACTCCCAAACTCTAAAAGATCCTGCTTTTTTCAGATTCTGAGAGGCAATGGGAACCATGAGTACAATAGTGTCACACTCAAAAAATGTAAGACACACAAGTATAGTCGCAACCCCAACAAGTTCTTTCACCAAATGATGAACATGGACTCAGCTATGCTGTGCAACCCAGGTTTCCATCATTGTTGCCAGAAAACATTAGAAAAGGAGAAAATACCTGAGAGCAGTCAGTCTCTGTTGGTTGTCAAGAGTGCACAACCTGTAAGCTTAGACTAAGTTGGGAGGAATCTCCCATTAGGTGGTCAGATGGGTCACCGTGTGTCACTCCGGTAGATATGGAAGAAATGTGCCCTGCCTCCTCACTGACTGGTCTTCTTGGGAAATTTAGAATTTCCGGTGAGGACAGCCTCGGTCACTTAGTCTTGATTGACACTTCCTTCAGACTCATTCATCATGTGACTTTTTATTTCCTATTTCACCTTGGAGCCCGGCTTTTCTGGAACTTCAGTCGAGGGACAGGCTTCACTTCCTCTTTTAAGGTGGCATTTTTATCCCTGACTAGCAGGACTGGCTCCGAAATTTGTGGGCCAGGTGCAAATGACAATGATTTTAATTCAAAAATCACGAGTAATTTCAAGGCAAGGACAGCAGAACGTTAAACCAAGCATGGGCCCCTCTTAGCACGGTGCCCTGTGAGACCACCCCAGGGCCTCTTACTCTTGGAGCCAACCCTGCTGACCACTATGGCTACCGCCACTCACTCTGCTAAGAAATTTCTCAGGCTGTATATATCACCTGCTAGGGAAAATTTTCCCACATTCTGTTTTAACTTGAAATCATCCCTCATAGAATTTTGATCTAAAACTGTTGTAGAGGGGTGCCTGGGTAGCGTAGTCAGTGAAGTGTCTGCCTTCGGCTCAGGTCATGAACTCAGGATCCTGGGATCAAGTCCCGCATCAGGCTCCCTGCTCCGCGAGGAGTCTGCTTCTCCCCTCTCCCTCTGCCCCTCAGGCTTGCTCTCTCTCAAATAAATAAATAAAATCTTTAATAAAAAAAACTGTTGTAGATATTTCTGAGGCTCTTAGGACCAATGCCTCTGCCAAATGTTCCTCCTCAGAGCCTTACTTTTCTTCAGTTTTGGGGTTTTCTAAAACTTGATGCTATTTAAATGGCAAAAGTGTGTGTCTCATCCCGTGTTTCTGAACTGTGGGGTAGGCTCCACAGCAATTTTTTAGAATGTTATTATAAAACTTTCAATCTCACAAAAAAGGTAGATACAGTACTACAGTGAACCCCCATGTACCCATGACCCACCAGCAACAATAATCAACAGTCTACCGATTTTGTTTCCTCGATTCCACTACTATGTTATTGCTGCTGGTTTCTTTTAAAGCAAATCCCAGACATTAGTTCAATCATCCAATATGCACGTTAGTGAAAGGATTTTTTTAAAAAAACGTAATCACATTACCATGTTCATTACTCCACCCATCCCCAATTAGCACTAATTTCTTAGTACAATTTACTACCAGGACTGTGCAATTGTTATCCAATCATCTCAAAATATCTTTCTACATCTGATCTGTTGAATAAGAATCCAAACAAGATCCACACCTTGCATTTGGGTTATGCCTCTAAAGTCTTTTTAACTCTATAATAATTCCTCCTTTCTCCCCCCCCCAACCCAGTACAAGTTATTTATTGAGAAAACTAAATAATTTGCCCTATTGAATTGTCTATATTCTGGATTTGAATGAATAGCATCCCCGTAATGTTGTTTAACATGTTCCTTAACCTCTTTTTTTGTAGGTTGGTAATTAGACCACAGAACTTTTTAAAAGCAGGCTCAGTTTTGTTTTCCCGGGCAGATTCAGCTACATTTTAAACATTTGATGCATTTTTTTAACCACCTGCTGCCTTAAAGATGGAGCCTTCCTTGCTTTTTCTTTCTTCTGGCTTTTGTGCCCAACACTGTATTTCTAACATGCTCTTCTGGATTCCATCTCTTAGAGTTCTCAATATCAAAAAGTAGGAAATTTAATTAATCTGAACCTGTAAATCTAAAATTAAAACTGCAAAAAGGATTCAGTTGTCAAATCATATCTTCCCCGAACTTTCTCTTAATTAATCAGTAGGGATTCAGTCTCAGAATGGAGTATTAATTACCTATTCTCCTGCTCACACTTGACCTAAAATACTTCTTTCTTTCTGGTCCAATGTGCTCATCTCATTCTCTAAAAAGGTGGAAAATTTTTTTCTGTCCTCCCACTATGATACACTTGAAGATATAAAGCATTAATTAATTACTTCATTAATTCAATTAAACACTATTACTTCGGTCAGGCACTCTGAACAAAACAGGCTAGGTTTTTGATTGCTGAAAACTCACAATCTACGGGGGTGGGGGAGAGGCAGACAATAAAATAACTTCAGATAGTGGTAAGGTCTGTAAAGACAATAAAACAGGATGATGAAAAGTGAATGGCGGCAGGTTAGACCTTATGTTGGGTGGTCAAGGAAGCCCTTTCTGAGGAAATGCCACTTAACCAGAGACTGGATGATACAAGGAACGTGCCACAGGAAGATCGGGGGGATGGGTGCTCTAGGCTGAGGGAAAGCATGGACAAGCTCCTAAGGAGGGAATAAGCTTGGAGTGTCCTTGAATGGTGAGAAACACAGGGTTACAGCATAAATGGCTTAGAAGCCAGGGCGTGGCATTTGGTATTATACTGAATACAGAGGGAACATGGAAGGAATTTACACAGGAGAACACGATTTGATTTGCATTTTTAAAAGACCACTCCAGGAGTGCCTGGGTGGCTCAGGTCATGATCTCAGGGTCCTGGGATCGAGCCCCACATCAGGCTCCCTGCTCAGCTGGGAGCCTGCTTCTCCCTCTCCCTCTCCCTCTGCTGCTGCCCCTGCTTGTGCTTTTTCTCTCTTTGTGTCAAATAAACAAATAAAATCTTTAAAATAAATAAATAAAACAAAAGACCACTCCAGCTTGAGCATTCCCTATAGGAGTTACTCACCACTTCTGTTTTCCTAACAGTTTTTGCCAGAATCCTGCGGGCTCCTGAATCCCACAATGTCACATTTGGCTCCTTTGTGACTCTGCGCTGTACAGCAACAGGCATCCCTGTCCCTACCATCACCTGGATTGAAAACGGAAATGCTGTGAGTGCCATCTGTATGGGGACTTGTCTGGGGAAGACTCACTGGAGAGGAATTTCAGGACAGACCACATAGTTATGATGTTACCCTGATCTCTGTCATTGGTCCCACCTGCACCTCCATTTTTCAAAGCCTTCTAGGATTTTCATCTTAGAAGTCAATGCCCTAGAAATTGAACTCCATGGGTTTGCTTCTTTCCTTGTGTCGTAAGTGAAGAGTAGAAAATCAAATTTTTCCTTATGCTTTTGTGTAAAAGGGAAGAGGTAATAATTCCTTCCCACACAAGTAAAATAATTTTCACAAAACTCACCAGCTTAAGAATTAGTTCACTGGAGCTGGAGGCTACTTTGATGAAAAGTAATCCAGAATTAGAACCCATAACTGTCAGTTTAACATTCTTGAATTCATTTTTATATGGATAATAATAACATATATTAAGTGATCACTATGTGCCAGACTCTCTTCTAAGCACCTTACATACAAACATTCATTTATTCATTCTACAAATACCTATTGATTATCTCCTGGGTGTCAGGCACTATTCTAGGCATAATGGATACAAGAGCAAACAAAACAAGCAAAATAAGGCAGTCAGAGAAAGACAAATACCATATGATTTCACTCATATGTGGGATTTAAGAAACAAAACAGATGAACATAGGGGAAGGGAAGGAAAAATAAGATGAAAACTGAGAGGGAGGCAAACCATAAGAGACAGTGAACTCTAGGAAACACACTGAGGGTAGGGGAGATGGGTGGGGGGGTGGGGGTAACTGGGTGATGGGCATTAAGGAGAGCACTTGACGTAGTGAGCACTGGGTGTTATGTACAACTGATGAATCACTAAATTCTACCACTGAAACTAATAAAAAAATAAAGTAGTATTTTCAAAAAATAAAACAAGTGAAGCTCCCTGCCCTCAAAGACTTTCCATTATGATGGGGAAAGACAAACAATAAAATAAAACAAATAGGAGAATATTCTAAGCAGACAGTGTCAATGAGACAGAATGTGCAATCTTAAAAGAAAGATTCCATTCTCAATACAGTGGTCAAGGAAGCCTCATTTTTTTTAATTTTTTTTATTGTTATGTTAATCACCATATATTACATCATTAGTTTTTGATGCAGTGTTCCATGATTCATTGTTTGTTCATAACACCCAGTGCACCATGCAAAACGTGCCCTCCTCAATACCCATCACCAGGCTAACCCATCCCCCCACCCCCCTACCCTCTAGAACCCTCAGTTTTTCAGAGTCCATCATCTCTCATGGTTCGTCTCCCCCTCTGACATACTCCCCTTTTCTTCCTCTCCTGTTATCTTCTTCTTTTCCTTTTTTCTTAAAATATGTTGCGTTATTGGTTTCAGAAGTACAGATCTGTGATTCAACAGTCTTGCACAATTCACAGCGCTCACCGTAGCACATACCCTCCCCAATGTCTATCACCCAGCCATCCCATCCCTCCCACCCCCAACCACTCCAGTAACACTCAGTTTGTTTCCTGAGATTAAGAATTCCTCATATCAGTGAGGTCATGTGATACATGTCTTTCTCTGATTGACTTATTTCACTCAGCATAACACCCTCCAGTTCCATCCACGTCGTTGCAAATGGCAAGATCTCATTCCTTTTGATGGCTGCATAATATTCCATTGTGTATATATACCACAACTTCTTTATCCATTCATCTGTTGATGGGCATCTTGGCTCTTTCCACAGTTTGGCTATTGTGGACATTGCTGCTATAAACATTGGGGTACATGTACCCCTTCGGGTCCCTACATTTGTATCTTTGTGGTAAATACCCAGTAGTGCAATTGCTGGATCGAACGGTAGCTCTAATTTCAACTGTTTGAGAAACCTCCATACTGTTTTCCAGAGGGGTTGCACCAGCTTGCATTCCCACCAACAGTGTAGGAGGGTTCCCCTTTCTCCACATCCCCGCCAACATCTGTCGTTCCCTGACTTGTTAATTTTAGCCATTCTGACGGGTGTGAGGTGGTATCTCATTGAGGTTTTGATTTGGATTTCCCTGATGCCGAGCAATGTTGAGCACTTTTTCATGTGCCTGTTGGCCATTTAGATGTCTTCTTTGGAGAAATGTCTGTTCATGTCTTCTGCCCATTTCTTGATTGGATTATTTGTTCTTTGGGTGTTGAGTTTGATAAGTTCTTTATAGATTTTGGATACTAGCCCTTTATCTGATATGTCGTTTGCAAATATTTTCTCCCATTCTGTCGGTTGTCTTTTGGTTTTGTGGACTGTCTCTTTTGCTGTGCAAAAGCTTTTTATCTTGATGAAATCCCAATAGTTCATTTTTGCCCTGGCTTCCCGTGCCTTTGGCGATGTTTCTAGGAAGAAGTTGCTGCGGCTAAGGTCGAAAAGGTTGCTACCTGTGTTCTCCTTTAGGATTTGGATGGACTCCTGTCTCACGTTTAGGTCTTTCAACCATTTGGAGTCTATTCTTGTGTGTGGTGTAAGGAAATGGTCCAGTTTCATTCTTCTGCATGTGGCTGTCCAATTTTCCCAACACCATTTGTTGAACAGACTGTCTTTTTGCCATTGGACATTCTTTCCTGCTTTGTCAAAAATAAGTTGACCATAGAGTTGAGGGTCCATTTCTGGGCTCTCGATTCTGTTCCATTGATCTATGCGTCTGTTTTTGTGCCAGTACCATACTGTCTTGATGATGACAGCTTTGTAATAGAGCTGGAAGTCCGGAATTGTGATGCCGCCAGCTTTGCTTTTCTTTTTCAGTATTCCTCTGGCTATTCGGGGTCTCTTCTGGTTCCATACAAATTTTAGGATTATTTGTTCCATTTCTTTGAAAAAAGTGGATGGTATTTTGATGGGGATTGCATTGAATGTGTAGATTGCTCTAGGTAGCATTGACATCTTCACAATGTTGATTCTCCCAATCCATGAGCATGGAACGTTTTTCCATTTCTTTGTGTCTTCTTCAATTTCTTTCATGAGTATTTTATAGTTTTCTGAGTACAGATCCTTTGCCTCTTTGGTTAGATTTATTCCTAGGTATCTAATGGTTTTGGGTGCAATTGTAAATGGGATAGACTCCTTGATTTGTCTCTCTTCTGTCTTGTTGTTGGTGTATAGGAATGCCACTGATTTCTGTGCATTGATTTTATATCCTGCTACTTTACTGAATTCCTGTATGAGTTCTAGCAGTTTTGGGGTGGAGTCTTTTGGGTTTTCCACGTACAGTATCATATCATCTGCAAAGAGTGAGAGTTTGACTTCCTCTTTGCCAATTTGGATGCCTTTGATTTCTTTTTGTTGTCTGATTGCTGTGGCTAGGACTTCTAATACTATGTTAAATAGCAGTGGTGAGAGTGGACATCCCTGCCGCGTTCCTGACCTTAGGGGAAAGGCTCTCAGCCTTTCCCCATTGAGAATGATACTCGCTGTAGGTTTTTCATAGATGGCTTTTATGATATTGAGGTATGTACCCTCTATCCCTATACTCTGAAGAGTTTGATCAAGAAAGGATGTTGTACTTTGTCAAATGCTTTTTCTGCATCTATTGAGAGGATCATATGATTCTTGCTCTTTCTTTTGTTAATGTATTGTATCACGTTGATTGATTTGCGGATGTTGAACCAGCCTTGCAGCCCAGGAATAAATCCCACTTGGTCATGGTAAATAATCCTTTTAATGTACTGTTGGATCCTATTGGCTAGTATTTTGGTGAGAATTTTTGCATCCATGTTCATCAAGGATATTGGTCTGTAATTCTCTTTTTTGATGGGGTCTTTGTCTGGTTTTGGGATCAAGGTAATGCTGGCCTCATAAAATGAGTTTGGAAGTTTCCCTTCCATTTCTATTTTTTGGAACAGTTTCAGGAGAATAGGTATTAATTCTTCTTGAAATGTCTGATAGAATTCCCCCGGGAAGCCGTCTGGCCCTGGGCTTTTGTTTCTTGGGAGATTTTTGATGACTGTTTCAATTTCCTTAGTGGTTATAGGTCTGTTCAGGTTTTCTATTTCTTCCTGGTTCAATTTTGGTAGTTGATACATCTCTAGGAATGCACCCATTTCTTCCAGGTTCTCTAATTTGCTGGCATAGAGTTGCTCATAATATGTTCTTATAATTGTTTGTATTTCTTTGGTGTTGGTTGTGATCTCTCCTCTTTCATTCATGATTTTGTTGATTTGGGTCATTTCTCTTTTCTTTTTGATCAGTCTGGCCAGGGGTTTATCAATCTTGTTAATTCTTTCAAAGAACCAGCTCCTAGTTTCGTTGATCTGTTCTACTGTTCTTTTGGTTTCTAGTTCATTGATTTCTGCTCTGATCTTTATGATTTCTCTTCTCCTGCTGGGTTTAGGCTTTATTTGCTGTTCTTTCTCCAGCTCCTTTAGGTGTAGGGTTAAGTTGTGTATTTGAGACCTTTCTTGTTTCTTGAGAAAGGCTTGTATTGCTATATACTTTCCTCTCAGGACCGCCTTTGCTGTATCCCAAAGATTTTGAACAGTTGTGTTTTCATTTTCATTGGTTTCCATGAATTTTTTTAATTCTTCTTTAATTTCTTGGTTGACCCATTCATTCTTTAGTAGGATGCTCTTTAGCCTCCATGTATTTGAGTTCTTTCCGACTTTCCTCTTGTGGTTGAGTTCTAGTTTCAAAGCATTGTGGTCTGAAAATATGCAGGGAATGATCCCAATCTTTTGGTACCGATTGAGACCTGATTTGTGACCTAGGATGTGATCAATTCTGGAGAATGTTCCATGGGCACTAGAGAAGAATGTGTATTCCGTTGCTTTGGGATGGAATGTTCTGAATATGTCTGTGAAGTCCATTTGGTCCAGTGTGTCATTTAACGCCTTTATTTCCTTGTTGATCTTTTGCTTAGATGATCTGTCCATTTCAGTCAGGGGGGTGTTAAAGTCCCCCACTATTATTGTATTGTTGTCAATGTGTTTCTTTGCTTTTGTTATTAATTGCCTTATATAATTGGCTGCTCCCATGTTCGGGGCATAGATATTTACAACTGTTAGATCTTCTTGTTGGATAGACCCTTTAAGTAGGATATAGTGTCCTTCCTCATCTCTTATTATAGTCTTTGTTTTAAAATCTAGTTTGTCTGATATAAGGATTGCCACCCCAGCTTTCTTTTGGTGTCCATTAGCATGGTAAATGGTTTTCCACCCCCTCACTTTCAATCTGGGGGTGTCTTTGCGTCTAAAATGAGTCTCTTGCAGACAGCATATTGATGGGTCTTGTTTTTTAATCCAATCTGATAGCCTGTGTCTTTTGATTGGGGCATTGAGCCCATTTACATTCAGGGTAACTATTGAAAGGTATGAATTTAGTGCCATTGTATTACCTGTAAGGTGACTGTTAACTGTCTGTTGTCTGTGTTCGTTTCTGCTCTTTGCTGCTTTTAGGTTCTCTCTTTGCTTAGAGGACCCCTCTCAATATTTCTTGGAGGGCTGGTTTCGTGTTTGCAAATTCCTTTAGTTTTTGTTTGTTCTGGAAGCTTTTTATCTCTCCTTCTATTTTCAGTGATAGCCTAGCTGGATATAGTATTCTTGGCTGCATATTTTTCTCGTTTAGTGCTCTGAAGATATCTTGCCAGTCCTTTCTGGCCTGCCACGTCTCTGTGGATAGGTCTGTTGCCAATCTAATGTTTCTACCATTGTAGGTTACATATCTCTTCTCCCGAGCTGCTTTCAGGATTTTCTCTTTGTCTCTGAGACTCGTAAGTTTTACTATTAGATGT